>NC_028351.1:32509488-32522852 GCF_000741045.1 Vigna radiata var. radiata | reverse complement strand
ATGGATTAATGCTATTTTGAGTTAAGACTTTATATGTCAAATGAATGAAATGAATGAATTGATATAATGGGCAGGTGTTACATATATAAGTTACATATATGTCTCTGGAAATGCGTAATGTTACTGCCAAAACAGAACTGCAGTTATATACACAGTTATATACGGATTATCCGTAATAACTTATATACGGATTTTCCGTATATAACTTATATACGGAATTTATATACGGATTTTCCGTATATAAATTATATACGGATTTTCCGTATATAACACTAGCTACGACAGTATTATATACGGATTTTTGTCCGTATATAACCAAATATTATATACGGATTTTGGGCTTTATATACGGATTTTGGCGGTAGATAATGACGTTTTTTCTTGTAGTGCATCTTCTGGTCACGCATTTGGGCTAATCATCCTTTTGGGCCTTGGATTATCTTCTTTGCCTTCATCCTCCGTTCACGTTGCTTCTGGTTAGGATTGCAAGCTTCTGATCAAGATGCCTTGCTTCCGATTTGATTCCAATCAGCTTGGGCCTACTTCCATTGGGCCTTTGAAGCTCGCGTCCAGAGTTGCTGCAACGCTTCTTCACTCTATTGGAAGAACCCTAGCTCGAGGGTTGAAAGAATTGGGGAAGAATCCTAAATTTGCTCGAGCCTTCTCTTTTGCATGAATGAATTGCTAAGGTAAAGACCCCTAAGGCAGCTGCTCTCAAAATGTTGCGTTTCATTTTTTTCCAGCAAAATTGGCTTCAGCCCAACTCCAGCAACCAACCCATCAACACGGTTTTCTTCTCTTTGCAGCAACATTGCAGTGTGGTTCAATCAGCAGTCCATCATAAATCATCCAGCCCAATTTCATTCCAATCAGCCTTGGCCCAATCAATCTCAGCATATTTCAGCCAGCCATTCTATTCCAGCCCAATTGCTTTCAAAGATTTGATCCTGCAGAAAAATAAAAGCCTAAAAATTATTTATTTACTTGAATATTTTTATCTAAAAATACTTATTTATTTAAAAACCTATATATTTATCTAGATCAAAAGGACTTTGTTGGCTTGTAATGTCATGGTATGAAGGCTAAGAAAACACAAGGCTTAATGGAAGTAGAAACTGTGAAGAAGAGGAAAAAACCTAGAACTCAATACACTGTTTTTTATATTTTCGGCCAGTCCAAACTGTTCTTTCTTTCTCTAGTTTTCAACTCTTTCGGGTCACATTTTTCTTTCAATTCTTTTGCATTATCTCTTTTTTCCAGACCTGCTCTTTTCTCTCTTTTTTTCAACACAACCAGATTGCTCTTCTTATTTTTCTTTTCTTTTTCTTGGCCTTTCTTTTTCTCTATTGCACTCACTAAGTTCCTAGATCCTCCATCCCTCTCACAAGTCTCTACAGGTCAGGTATTTGGTGGGAAAATGGCTTGTAATGAATGGAAACAAGGAAAATTGGCCAAGGCTCAAAATAAGGTACAATGGTCAGAGAAACTGAAATGAGTAAAATAAATGGTTATGGATGGTAAGAAACAATGCCTAAATCATGTCTAGAGTCCACTAAGAGCAAGCTTTTCACAAAGAATCAATGCAAAATCAGAATGAAAATCAAGCATGCATGAAATCACACAAGAAAGAAAAAAAATGGGCCAAAATCTCTCCAGGTTAATAAATTGCCAAAACTGACTTGCTACCCTCTTTTATGCAAAATGCTTAATTGAACTGAACTAAGATGCAAAAAGCAATGCTAGGATTACATCTACTTGAATCTAAAGAAAAGAATTACATTAACAGTTCCAATTAAAAGAAATAAAACTGAGAAATGAGTAAAATGAGCAAAGAATTGAGAAAGGAATGAAATAGAACTCAAAAAGAATGACCTGAACTATATACAACCTGTAAAAACCAAAACTGGACAGAATGCAACCTAAAAAGAACCTTTCAAACTAAAACAGATTCAAATCTAAAAGAAAGAGAACCTTTGAAAATTCTAACAGTAGCAATGAATGTAAAAGAACTTAGGAAGTTATTTCTAAAAACCAAAACAGAACCTATAAGGAAACAAAATATGAAACAAATGCCTATTTACAAAAACTAAAACAGAACATGAAAATGAAAAACACCTAAGACAATTGCTAATGCTTCAAACAGGACTTAGAAGAACTAAAACAAAAATAGGAATAGAAGAAAAGAAATCCTACAAGTAACTATAAATTCTAAAAATAAAGCCTAATCCTAAACAGATTCTAAACGCATCAAAAATTACAAGCTAAAACTAAGTATTTACAAGCTAAAACAAGAAAGGCTATTTAGACTACCTATGATCTAAATATTTACAAACTCAACTAGTCCTAAACTAAAAAAACAAAACCAACATAGAAAAAAAAATTTACTCTTATTTTCAGTACAAAACTCATACTAACAGATGCACATTAAAGTAAAAACAAGTATTTACACCTATACCTTCTCACCCCCACACTTAAGAGGCACATTGTCCTCAATGTGTGAGTGAAAAAGGTTCCTAAACAGTACAGGTATACACAATTATTTACAGCATAGGAATCAGAATGAAATCAGTATAGGAATCAAAATGAAATCAGCATAGAAATCAGAATGAAATCAGCATAGAAATCAGAATTATACAAAATAATGGAATTAAGAAAACACAGATTGAACAAGATATGTACAGAACAGAATTAGGAAAAACACAAAAAAATAAAACTACAAAACTAAAAAGAACTCTTTCGAATTGACCACAAATCAAAATTAATCTTTTTAATTTTTATATAAAAGAGCATATTTTCTATTCTACTATTTACTATACTATCTAAGACTACGCAAGCTAATAACAAAAATTTATCACTATAATAGAAAAGAAAGGTAGAGAAAGGGCTTATTGTTTTTGGTTTTGCTCCATGCGTTCTCTGCCTTAGCATCATCAGCTCTCCATCAGCGGTTGGCAGCTGCTTTTGCACTCTCCAAGCACCTTGTTGTATCAACCACGACTCCTCATTTAATTTCTGCTGATTTTTCATGTTCTAGGTTCCTTGAGTCTTATTTAGATCATTCCCTGCCTCCATCAAGGTTGCCTCAGTGCCTGCAACTTCCCTCGTTGAACTCTACAAACTCAACAATTTCAGCAGCTGCATCATCCAAATTCTCATGGAAAATACTGTCAAGATCAGTGCCTAAATTGTCAACAGCAGCAGGGATGTCAAAATGCTCTATAGAATATGTTGAATCAAGATGGTGAGGATGCACAAGGATATCAACAGCAGTATTAATGATGGGTTCAATGGATTCAATTTTCAGCAGATCAAAAGTATTAAAACCAATTTGAACCTCAGAGAACTCTATGGGAATGCTAAGTTCAGAATAAACCTGAGCTCTCTGATCATCAGCTGCCTCATCGGGGTCATTTCCATCCAAAATCTGTATATAAGGCCAAAAATCCGTATATAAAATTTGGTTATATACGGATTACATACGGGCCAAAATCCGTTTATAATACCCTCGTAGCTAAGTTTATATACGGATATATCCGTATATAAATTAGATACGGATTTATCCGTATGTAACTTATATACGGAAAAATCCGTATATAACTTATATATGGAAAAATCTGTATATAATTTATGTACGGAAAAATCCGTATATAATATCCGTATGTGATTTATATACGGAAAAATTAGTATGTAATTTTATGGTTTTATAAAAAAAAAAAATTAAATGATCTCATATTTGCACAATAACTAACATGAACCAATATATAACTTTCACATGTCAGATTCAATCATTTCTTATATTACATGGTAAATCTAAAAGCAATGACTATAATAACATGGAATGGTGAAAACATACACCACAATAAACATACATACAATAAAATTAATCAAATTAATATCTTTAATAATTCAGTTCTAGGGGTAATATTGAACATATTATACTAGAAGAAATATAAAGATATCCCTATGACAATGGAAGTCGTTTATTCTAATCTTTAGACCTGGATAAGTCTTGAAAGCCTTCAAAAACTCCTTCTTTGGAACCCTAAAGAAAAAAAAACTTTTAATTGGTAAACAACAAATAAACCAATAAGTAAATAAATTAAGATCAAATAAAAAATCAACATGTAGTTTTGAAAGAAAAATTAATGAAAAAGTATACAAAATAACAATTGCACTTATACAATGAGAGAGCAAGACTGCAAGGTTCAAAGAAAGCAATATAAAGTTATGAAATAACAAAATAATCATTGAATTTACCAAGCATATAAATAACAAAATAACAAGCATATATTACGTGTAATGCCAATGATTAACACTGTTTGGAACAACTATGGTTAGAAAAAATCAATTAACTTTCCAAATAATCTATAAATCGTACATCTACCCTCCTTGATCTATGAAGAAACAATGTCTATATTTATATATTATGCATACTTATATGTTTATTATAACTTTATCGAATATAAATGCTTTAAAAACGTGGATACTTAACCAACATGTATGGATGAAGCATTAAGAAGCAGCAGCATCATATCATTATATACATAAAACAAATAAAAGTATTGGTGACTTTTAATATAAACTTCATTGTCTCTTTTGATCAAAACATACACTGAAATATAATTCATGTAAAACTCTAATTTTTATGTTCTATTTTGGTAACCTATGTTGACTTTTAATATAAACTTCTGACAATCATGTTATCATATATACACACTGTCTTTCCTTTTCTCTGTTCAACATTGAACTCATGTATGCATGTAACGTACATGACATGTGACGTTTGTGACATGGTATGGATGAATGGTATGATGTACATGAGTGGCCCAAATGGGGGTGATTCAACTTGGGTGTGTGGATATAATCATTTTGTAGAAAAAATATGCTTACATAAGAGAAACAGAGGTATTTCATATCATGGGAAGTATAATTATATCATGGGAAGTATAATTAAATAACTTTATTGGAGGACTGTTTGGTGAAAGCAAGAACAGGATTTTTTTAATAAAAAAGTAACTTAATTATTTAATTCCAAACAAGTTCCATGATGTATCACATAAGTCTCTAATTGATTAAATGACGTAAGAATGGGTGTGGAAAAACGAGGCTGGGAAAGACAATTGTTGAAGGTGACTTCTATGGACTAATTAACCAACAAATCAAACACATTTTTTTAATTAACACATAATAAAAGGGGAAAATGGTTTTTCATTAATCCATTGTTTGATCATCACCATAAACAATATTATATATATATATATATATATATATATATATTCTATCAACCAATTTTCTGGAAAACTTTCCATAATACACAAAGACAAAGATAACACTTTAAACTCTAAAACTCACAATAAATATAACTCACAAAATATTGATCAATAAAACTTTGGTTTAGTATTCTCTCCAGTCAATTAGTAATATAATTGGATGTCAACATAACATGTTCAAACAACTATGTATAATGAAAAAAATTACCTTGGTGGGAAGTGGTAATATTAGCATTGATTTAGAGTTGATTTAGTTTTTGATCTTGTGGTCCCTTACCAGACTTCACGAGGCAATAAGCTTGGGAAATCAACAAAAGTACTCCCACCCCCAGGTTGAAGAAAAAAGGGAACAAAGAAATAAAATTATATAATAGTAATACCTTAATTAGATGGCCTTGCACACATATTTTTCCTAATTTGTTGTACCTGCTGGTTAGCAACAAGGCCAGGGCACTTGTAGTTACTTTTATTTGATATTCTCCCTATATATAACCTGCAATCATATATCACATTAAAGAAAATTGAACTTGTTTATGCATATCTAAGCATACCTTATTGATCATTCTCATGTTTCACAAAGGTAAAAGTAACATAAGCAAACCTATTGTCATGTCGATCCGCAAGAATTGAGATCATCAAATCAATAAAGCTCAATACAAACCTCAATATCATTATTGCCATGTCTGAGGTTTTAGAGAAATCAATGATGAGTAACAAAATTAGGGGAAGAAGATAATAATACAATTAGTAATGAACTTAATAGTTCTGCACTAATAGCAGAAGAAACTAAAAGTTGTAGATGAGAAAGGATGAGTAATCGAACCTGATAGAAAGGATTCAGCAACTAATTGAATCTCGTGACAAAAGTGCCGAGACACAAAGAGATTTGCCAAAAAAAACTATTCCTAAATCCCATATTCTCCTTGTTAGAAAATAACTTCACCCTTTTGGGGCCTAAAAGATGGAAATGCAACCCAATTATACCCACGACAACATTAAAAAAAAGTGCAGTAGCAATCAGTGAAGATCATATTTACAAGATAAATAATCATCTATAGCAATCACTGAAAGAATATGTTAGGGTGAAAGAATAGTTAATTATTTAAATACATACTCCATGAAAATTAATTAATGTGAGGCTCTCATAATAATTCATATTCCTAAGCAAAGTTTCACTCTACCAAATGCATCATTTACCAAAAGTTATTCATCAGGTGAGAAAATAACAGAGAAAAGTCATGTCCAAGTAAAGACAATACTAAAGTAAGCTACCCTACTTTCATAGCTTCCATAATGGCATATAAGGATGCATCTCACAACAAAACAAAAATGACCATCACACAAGTATATATATTGAGAATTTCAATGAGAAGCCTTTCTCTATTCAATCTAAATTGACTGAACTTAAAAGATGGAAACCAAAAACACAAATTAAATTAGAGGTGCATAACGTAAGTGCAAAAGCAAAGTTGAGTATTGAACATTTTAATCAATGAAAATGAAAGCGATTGCATAAAAAAGTAAATTCAATGTAAAACTAACTTCAGAAAATAACAAAGTCAATTGCAAACAAGCAAATGACCGTGAATCAGGCTTGAAACTGTATGAATCTTGAATCCATGTAGAGAAGAGATAATGAAAGGAGTGAGCACTTGAGAACATCACCCACTTGATTAATTCCACCATGGCAGCAAAAATTCCAGCATGGCAGCCACTTAATTACTGCTTATAGCAGCTGCATTTACAAACTCTCATAGCAACTCATGACTAAAAAAAGGGAGACTCATGACTACAGTAGACAGGTAAATATGTCAAATTCCACTCATTTTGAATGAAGAAAAAATGGAACCAAAATATACAATGTATATACACGGGTACAAAAACAGGGCAAATATAAATAGTGAAGTAAGAGGCCTAAAANNANTAGTTAACATCCATCAAATANCAANAGAGAGTTAAACCTACAACAACTTAAAAGCTAAATAAAAATCAAATTGCTATAAACTAATTTGCAATTAAGTTAAAGGCATGACCCAACATAACAATGTCAACGTAAGCTTGAGTTTGAATATATTTTGTGAGAACCAAAAACCCCAGCTATTGGTCAACGACACACTCGAGCAGAGCAAGATGTTATTTGGCTCTGATTTGAGATGAAGAACCCTAGGAGAAAAGGGTCGGTTTTAAATTGCTTTCTATTGGGTCATTATAATAAACCCTACCTAGAAAGGCCAAAAACATGTGTTGGCATCCAAATTGGACAACAAAGCTCGAACCCACATAAATACTTTTACGAAACTAAACGAAAGAAATAAAGAAGAGAGGAATTAAAGTTTTCAGGATTTAGGAATTTTAGGGATGAAAGAAGAATCATAGACAGTGAACGACTAACCAAGCTAAGAATGAGCGATGAAGCGCGAGAGTGAGTTCAGCGAGAGGAAGGGAGCGCGAGAGTGTAGGAGAGTATGTAACCGATAGTGAACGACGACGCGGTAGTGAGTGATGGCTACACGAACGAAATGTCGGTGCAAGAATGGAAATGAGAGGTTCTTTGTGTTGTGTGAGGAAGAAGGAGAAACGCGATTTCGGTGGGAGAGTTCCAGTGAGAGGTTCTGTGAGGAAGAGGGAAAAACGAAAATGATTTTCAGAAAGAGGTAAAAGTCAGAGTGATTTTCAGAGAATGCTAGGTTAGAACTTTTAATTTTTAATTATTAATTTTCTTAAAATTTGTACGTAAATCATTACATACGGAAAAATCCGTATATAAATCAATTTTTAATATCCGTATGTAACAGGTTTTTTATATACAGATTAAAATCCGTATGTAATAATCCGCAGGTAAATGGTTATTTTCTTGTAGTGCATGAATATGAATTGATTTCTCATGTTGGTCTACCAAGCAAGGTCAATATTATTTGTGGACGAAGATTAAGGACAATCTGGTATCAAATTCTCGTAACAAGGACATTCTTTCTTGTTGCTAGAGGTTCCAAAAGGAACACATAAACATTTCGTACAACATACGTTACAATAGTAGTTACAATTCATTTGAATCTCACTCTTTGAACAACGATAGCCGCATGCAATTGGACATTCTGAAATAATTCACCAATATAGTAATTACTTTCAACATCACATGTATATTAGTTTTCAAAAATTTCACCAGATGAGCAAATACCTCCGGGCTTAAGAGACCCTTCGCGACCACCCTGCACAAGTAATTTTGGATGAATAAGTAAGAGTATGAATAAGATAGATATAAGAAAAAATACAAGTAAGAGAGACAGATGAATTACATATACAAATTGAGTGAGAAAAATCATGACAAAGATGAGAAGAAACACAGAGACAAATTTAGTCATAATGAGTAAATATGTCTTTAGAATGAAACAATCACTAGTGCAAAAATGTTGTTTAACGTCACCCACAAGACGTCGGTTAAAGGGTGGCTCGACGTATATTAATGGATGGTGGCATTACCGTAAATAAGTTGGTAACCAAGACGTCGGTTTCTGGGGAAAACGACGTCTATAATATAGTAGATGTTTGTTCTTCCCTAACCAAACGTCCAAGGGCCTGACAGGTAGGCGAGAAGACATTCTTTTATACCCTCATTGACGTCAGTTGTAAGGGGGGCAAACGTCTATCTGGCACCAATTAATGCTCTAAACCTGATTCCCAGGTGCTTAGATGTCACGTAATAAATAATCGACATCTATAATGTTATAGACGTCTGTGCTCCCTTAACTTGACGTCAATGGGCCTGACAAGAAGGCGGAGTCAATTTCTGCCATATAGACGTCTATGTTGTTGTAATTAATGTTACTCACCAAACTCGCAAGCACTTCGACGTCCAGCAGTAAGGGGCCGACGTCTAAAATGTTATAGATGTCGGCGCCCCAGGACAACCGTCATCTACTTCCCTGACCGGAATTGAAAAGTCATTCCGATTAGCGCTTTAGACGTCAGCGCCCCTTGTGTCCGACGTCTAAGGTGCATGCAAAAGGCAGATTAAAAGTTATCTTGGATGTCACATTAGTGAGATAACCGACGTCTAGCTGACTATAGACGTCAGTTCTGTAACAACCGACGCCTAAATTCATGTTAAATAAACCACAGACTCGCAGTTACGCAAACATCATCGTCTTCCTCCTTTCTTTTTTCTCTCTTGCGGCATTGCATTCCAGGTGCGTCTCTTTTTATTTAAACCGTTTAAACTATGTTTCAATTCGATTATATTAGTCTTTCATTGATTATCTTCTGATTCAACTGATTAAAATGTGTTTTCCTTGTGTTGTGTTTTAGTGCAGTTTTGTTCCTCTCTTGGGGTAACGTAGTACCACATTCTGCCTTTGCTAGCTGCCTCCCAGAAAAAGCGACGTCTTTTGGATTTCTTATGGCGCTTCGACCCAAAAACGACCCTGGGTCGTTGCCTAGTTATCGTTTCATCGTAATTTTTCCCTCTTGCGGGTGAAAATGGAACTAGGCAAGAACCCAAGTTCGGTTTTGGGGGAAACTAGCAAAGACAAAGTGTGATACTAGGCTATCCAAAGACAAGAACAAAATTGCACTAAAACACAACAACTATATTAGACGTCGGTTAATGCATACACTGGCGTCTATAGTGACCTTAGACATCGGTTAGTGACATGTTCGAAGTCTTTATAATGCTCTTAGACGTCAGTGAGTTCCCACACCAACGTCTATATGGTGCTATGTTAAACTGATATTGGTCGCACAAAATCAGAACAAACTAGATTTCCCCACTAATGAAGTATAGGGACAACCTAGGTATCAATCCAAGGACTCAACTAAAATTAAGTTTCAGAAATGTTTGATTAAAGTCTTATGTTATTTATTTACTAATTATTCACTAATGCAATGTGGGGAAGAGAAATGAAAACAAAGAAATTAAAAAAATAAGAAAGCTAAACTATAATCTGTCTAAAAGAAATGAAGGAAGGTGATAAAGAAATACCTGAAACCTAAGCTAAAATATAAATCTATGTAAAACAGTACATAATCTAAACTAAAATGAGAATTGAATGCAACCTAAAACTAACATGCTAAAAATTAACAAAGCAAGGAAACTAAAATTAAAACTAACACTGAATATAGAAACTATAATTGAGTGATAAAACAATATGGAACAAACATTTAACACTCACAAACATTACAGTCAGATCAAATACTTTGATTCATTTAGTGTTTTGAATTGCACCCTGACTCAAGGAGACACCTTGGAAAGAAAAGCTCACTATGGAGTCAATACAATTTCTCTAATTAGAGAAAATAAAGTGCAGTTTCACAATTCAAAAACCTAAATCAATTCAAAGTTTTTGATTCTGAAAAGACAACAATAACAGAGTCTTTTTATAATGGACTCTTCTCTGGCTCGAGAAGACATCTCGATCAAGAAAGCTCACTACGGAGTCATTTAATTCAAAAAGGAATTATAGAGATGCAGAGAATCAGAATCCAATTCAATTTCCAAAACAAAACAATTACAAAAATTGAAAACTGAACAAGAACAGAATGGAAAAGCACAAGCATAGAAACTGAAACAAAAAACTGAAAGCAACATCCACGATTTATTAGAATCGAAAAGAAAACCATATTACAAACATACCGGAATCCGCAGAGAAAACCCACTTCTGTCACTCTCGTGAATTCCTCCGTGAAATCCAGTAACAAAATCCCTACTTCTACGAAAGAGTAAAACCCTAAACTAGAGAAGAGATGACAGAAAACTGCAGAGAGTAAAAACAGTGTCCCGGTCTGTGTAAGTGTGTCCCCCCTCCAAGGCAGAAGCAAAACCCCTTTATATAGGGTCCAAAAAATGAAAACAAAGAAAAGGGAAACCTTCTTCAAGACGCTTTGAGCTTCTCCCCATCGGACGACTAACCTTCACTTTGCTCACTATCTCACGTCTCATCCCTCCGATCATCTTCAACCTCTCCACTGATTTAATCTCCTCTGCACGTGCTTCTGGACAAGTGTTGGAGCTCCTCTTCCTCTCTTGATCTTTCTCACGCGTCATGCCCTAGCTCCTCTTCAAAGTAAATTGCTCGTAAGAGTATTTTCTTCCTCATTTTGCTTTAGAGAGTGTTTATGCCAAATGATCCTTCAAAACCAAGACCCCTTAAGGCAATAACACTTAAACGACAACGTTCCACTTATTCACCGGTCCAAACCCAAAACCGGTCCAATGCTTATGCTCACAGTTTGGCAGCATCCCAATTTCTTCTAATCAGCACCTCTCAATCAGCTTCTGTTTTAGCCTAATCTAAGTGCAGTAACCAATTTCAGTAGCAGCCCATTTGTAAACACATCCCTGCAAAGAAAATAGATGCAACCAAATCAGCCCAATCAGCATTTTCATCTAAGCCCAATTTATCTCTGCACTCAAAACAAAAGAAAGGGAAATTTTAAAATCAGAGATTAAACCTAATTAAAAAAAAAAAACTTTTTATTAAAAGATTTTCTAAAAAAATAATATTTTCCTACTTGTTTACAAAAATACTAAAAAATGCACTTAAAAATCTATTTTTGACTAAAATTTTACAAAACTAAAGAATTTAAAGAAAAACCTAAATTTATCCTAATTCTAAACAATTAAAGACTAAAATATACTAACCTAGACTCCTAAGCACAAATAAAAGTGCAAAAACTGAGAGTTATCATGTTATTAGACGTCAGAGTAGGCCTTAACCGACGTTTATTGACGTTAGACATGGCACTGACTGACGTCTATATAGACGTCTGTTATATGGAAATTCGACGTCCCATTAACATTACCCGTAATGACATCGATTGTGAAAAAGACATTAAAAGCCCAAAATAACATACGTCTAAAACTCTTTCTACACTAGTGAATGTTCGAATTTGAGTCTAATAGAATAAGAAACACTAAGAAGTAAGGTTTATATAGATATCAACATTCACTTTGCAATTAATTTCCAAATTAGGATGATATTCTCTCTTAGGATTGTATATTCAAATCAATTCTATTTAATAAATATGTATTTATTAGTATTAATGTGCTTGTAAAATGCATTTAATTTAATAATAAATGCGATTTTTACAGATCTAAATTTTCTTTAAAAAGAACCTTACTTATATTTACATAGAATTTACACACAACAATTATAACGACATTTAAACTTATATATATATATATATATATATATATATATATATATATATATATATATATATATATATATATGGGTTTGCTAACATGTGTACATCTGTTTTTTCAGTTTAGACATTTTGGCAATGTGTATCAGGTTTTAATAGACAAAAATATTCTAATATATCATAGATTTGGGTTTTAATAGACAAAAATATCCTAATATATCATAGATTTTAAGTTTTAAGGTTAAGAGTATTTTTCATTTTCAAAACTAAAAAAAAGAAAAAAGAAACCCTGAAAGCCTTGCTCACCTCCCTCATTCCTCTCAATCATTTCTCTTTCATCTCTCTCACTCCAACATTTTCTCTGTCATCCCTACACTAGTCCCAACTGAAAAAAAAAACACTCACTGTTAAACAATTTTCTAGAGCCGTCAAAATGGGTCACAACCCGCGGGCCAACCCGGCCCGTCACGGGTTCGGGCCGGGTTGGGTTTGAAAAATACAACCCGTTTATATGTGGGTCAGATTTCAATCCGGCTCATTTAGACCCGGCTCATGCGGGTTGAACCCGTGGTGAGCCGGGTTGGCCCACCAACCCACCTACTTAATTTTATTTTTTTAATTATTATTTTATTTATGAAACCCTAAAAAATAAAATACCCTCTTCACTCACTGTGTATACCAAAAAAGTAACCTCTGCTCTCATCAAAAATCATTCTCATTGTACTTGTTCTCATTTAACCGTGCTCTCACCCTCACTTCACTGAAATTCTTCAAGGAACAGGTAAAACACCCTTCCTTTTTTTCTTCTCTTTTCTCCACATTTTTGTTTTCTCACTTCTCTTTCTTNTTTTTTTTCAAAAACCCTATAATGACAAAAATAGGGGTTTACAAATTTGTTTTTTGTTCTAGGGGATTTGAAGACTTAGAATGATTTTTTCATGTTCTGACATGCTT
>NC_028351.1:32503255-32506478 GCF_000741045.1 Vigna radiata var. radiata | reverse complement strand
TTGATCCACGGATGAAGTTTGAAGCCATTCGATTTTGTTATAGAAAGATTAATCCTTCTACTTGTGAAGAAAAGATTAATTTTTTAAAGGATAACATGCATAAGTTGTTTGAAGAATATGTCAAATCAAATTCAATTGATTCAAACACTTCAAGTTCTCAAGTTTCCCTTCCAACACAACCTTCTTTTACTAATGATGAGCCGGTGATGGATGCATTTGATGTAAGTTTTTAATTCTCAACTTATTTTACTTTATTTCTTACTTATGATGAATGNCATATTAAATATGTTTCATGATGTTTTAGGAATATGTGGATTATTTGAGCCAACATGTTAATGACACTGGAAGGTCTGAATTGGACCTTTATTTAGATGAAGGGAATCTTGATCCAAAATTTTTTGAAAAGTTGGATGTATTGGGTTATTGGAGGGATCGTCAAGATCGATATCCAAACTTATCTAAGATGGCTTGTGACATTCTTAGCATTCCAATCACAACAGTTGCTAGTGAGTCTGCCTTTAGTCGTGGTTCTCGTGTGCTAACCAAATATCGTTCCTCCATTCTTCCAGAGAATGTTGAGGCACTCATTTTAACTCAAAATTGGTTACATGGTTTTGAATTAACAGGTAACATTATTATTAGTACTGTGGAATTTATTTAATTATTTACTACTTTGTGTTTCAATATCATTAGTTAACACTTTTTTTTTCTTGAATTGTAGATGGAGATAAAGAAGATGATTCAAGAGAGCAGAATATTATGGATTTATCTATTCAAGATTCTAATGTCGTAAATGGATAAGGAACAAAAAATGATGAATATAAGAAACTTATTTATTTGTATGTTTTTTGTGTTTGTTTTTGGATGACATTTGGATTATATTGTACTATTTATTATTATTTTGAATTGTCTTTAACATAATTTTTTGCGAATGAAATTTGTTTAAATTTAAATTACAGAAAGTTTGTATTCTTTTATTTTTTTTTATTTAAAAAAAAATGTAATTAAATGGGCTAGTGAGCCAACCCGTTTACCCACCAACCCGTGGTGGGTTGAGCCGGGTTTAAGTTTTTCTGGCTCGCTAATAAATGAGCCGGGTTGGGTTGGCCACTAAGTGACCAACCCGTGGTGGGCCGGGCCGGGTCGAGCCGGGTTACCCGTTTTGACAGCTCTACAATTTTCTTTTGTAAAGAGTTGAGTCATTGGCATATTCACCTTCAGAGAAAAGGTTTATTCAATATCTCTTCAATTTCATAATTTTCACTAAGCTCTATAATTTCAAATCATCTACGGATGTTGAATCATCATCTTTAAAAAAACTTCCAAGCCAATTACCAATTCCTTCAAATATCATTATGTTTGTGAAAATTAGATGAAATTAGATGAGACAAAGATTATAAAATGAAAACTCATTATAAAATCATTTTTTGTAAGAAATTGTTTAACCTTTAATGTTTCTGATTTTTTCTAGGCCAATTACCAATTCCTTCGGATGCCTCCTTATGCTTGTAAAAGTTAGATAAAATTAGATAAGACAAAAATTATGAAATGAAAACTCATTATAAAATCATTTTTTTTGTAAGAAATTGTTTAATGAGTGTTTCTGATTTTTTTCAGTTGAGATTACACTAGCGATGATAGATAAAATGTTGGAGTGAGAGAGATGAAAGAGAAAGGGTTAAGAGGAATGAGGGAGATGAGCAAGGGTTTGAGGGTTTCTTTTTTTTTTTTTTTAGGTTTGAAAATGAAAATTATTAAAATACCCTTAACCTTAAAATTTAGAATCCATGATATATATTAGGGTATTTTTATCTACTAAAACCCGATACACATTGCTAAAATGTACCAACTGAAAAACAAGCGTACGAAAGTTAGCAAACCCCATATATAAAACATTTATCATTTCATTTTTTTTTTTCTGCATTTACCATTACTTGTTCCTTTCTTTCAAAATATTCTTATTTCATGTTGTTAGAATCTATAGGATCATGTTTATGTTAAGTTGATTTAGTGCCTCTTTCTAGTGGGATGGAAAAGTGTATTTTTTTTGTTTTTTTATTATTAAAGGAATAGCAATTATGAAAATTTAATTATTTTAGTAATGAATTCGGTGAAATAAATTATTTCATAAAAGTCTATTAGTAGTGTCACCATCTAAGTTGAAAACTTAAATATTACTCGTAGAGAAAAAATACATATGTTATAATATTTTGGTTGAATAACATCTTAAGGTCCGTAAAATACAATAAGAACTCAGACTTTAAAACCAATGAAAGGATATATAATACTAAAAATACATTAGCAACTACACTTTGTATCCACGTAAATTATATAAGATCTTAAACTAAATTGAATTTGATATTAATGAATGTAAAAGGAACGCGTTTCTGTTTGTATTTGAGGTATGCAAAGTGACTTAATATTAAAAGTAATAGATATGGGTTGAAACAATGAAAGATGACACATATAATTCCAAATAAGACACGTAAATTGGATCTGAGATTGAAGAATTTCTTAGAGATAATATCTCGTAGTTTATAGTTTCTGGTTGAAGACGAAGGACAGGTGCATTGATTATTCCGTGGACATAGTGGAGATAGAAGCCCACATTTTCTTCTTAGAACATATCACACGCCAAACATACAATAATTATTTTAGTACAAAATCATTTTAATATATATTTCTATTATGATGAAGATTATCGTTCCTAAACTTTAAGGCTGTGTTCGCTTTAAAAATAGATTTCGGAACAATGAAATGAATATTTGAGGATGAATTGATTAGAGGCGATGATATATTACAATAATTTTTTTAACAAATTTTTTTATAGCAAATTATGTGTTTCTATTTTATTAGTTTGTATATTTAAAATTGATTAATCACAATTTATAACATAAGTTGTAAAAAAGTTGTTATAAAAACATTTTTTTAGTAGATTTGGAGGTGAATGAGAATGAATTTGGAAGTAGAATTTATAAAAATTAGTGTCAGATTTGACTGATATGACAGATAAAAAAGTTGTTTAATTGGTAAAAATTTAAAATTATCAAAATATTTTTAATTATAAAAGTAATATAAAATTATAATGGTTAATATTATATATAATTATAAAAATGTTTATAAGAAAAAATGAAAGTAAAAATTAATTTTTAAAATTTCAAAAAATGGTAATTTAGTAAATTTAAATAATAATAATAATAATTATTATTATTATTATTATTAT
>NC_028351.1:32491270-32502406 GCF_000741045.1 Vigna radiata var. radiata | reverse complement strand
AGCTGACACGTGTCACCTTTTTAACGGTGTTAGTATAGAACTAACGACAATGACCTAATTGCTTCAATTTTTCAAAAATAGGGACCCAATTGAGAAAAAGAAAAAATGAGGGACCTAATTGAAAAAAGGCACCGAAAATAAGGACTATCATAATGGTTAAACCAAAAAATCATGTTTTTCTATCTTCTCAAATCTCCGTCCACAAGAATACGCTCAAACCAACAAAGTATAAATGTTCAGATGTCTGTCTTCATTATCATTTTTCTTTAAATTTTGTTTGGTTTAATTGGAAGGTTATTTGGAGAAGGTACTCTAATATTAAAATTAAAAAATAATTAATGCATAATAAATGTAACATCCCAAAATATATAGTATAAATTATAATAATGAGAAGTCACATACATGATAGAGTAATACAGTCACCCAGCAAAGTTCATAAAGTATTATATTCTACAGTCATCCAAAATAACTATAAAAATTAAAAATCCATGTACAAGAAACTAATATAAGCTAAGCACTATCGTCTACTCAACAACTTCAGCTTCATCCAGTGCCTATTCAACAGAGACCTCATCTCCCTCTGCTCACATCCAAGGGATGTAGCAAAAAAAAGAAGACAACACATACAAAACACAAGCAGACAGAAAGGGTAAGCTAGGTTTAAAAGCATACATGTTATCATATAGCATTTGAAAGATGAAAGCACACTCATAGAAGTAGACAAACAAGGCATTGTGTCATGTTATAACTTAGACTAAACTTGTCCGGACTTAGAATGAATATTGAGTTATGGTGGGTTATGCACTTATGGTGGCCTCTACTGCTTTGAAAAGTCATTGCCAATGGGTTTCACCCTACCACACATAAGGTTAGTCCGTTACCGCACAATAGGCCTCCAAGTAGCGCCTACATTAGAACCTCCTACTAACCCCCAAGACTGAGCTCCTATATTCATTCTAAACACTACAATGATCTCACCGAGGGATCTTACTTTGATACTCAATTACCTCATCTTAATCACAATCTTCTACTTATTGAACCATACATATATTATTTTCTATTTATATCATTCCAATCAATATCACACAAGATCACATATAACTCACTCATTGTCAACCAGTCAGAAGAAGAAAAGAACATACTATAACGAGTCAAGTCGCTCGACGCACAAGGTCGCAAGGCGTGACTAGAGGTCTTTTGCATAGCGAACCCCATGCGATATGCGAGCCCTCTCCAAGGTATGCGAATACCCTGGCAGAGAGCACCTCTCCAAGGTAGCTCGTTGTGCGAATTAATTCGCACAGCGAGTCTACATAATCTGCAACACTCAAAACCTACAAAATTATGCAACTCCAACCTCCAATACCAATTCTAACTATTTTGGTGAACTTCTAACACCCATAGATCGAAGTATATGCTGAATTAAACTTGCCTAAATGATTCTAACCCTTTCTAATCTCATCATGAAGTGTTTATGTATTGATTCTTACTTTAAAACTTCAATTTCATTAACTTAGAGACTCAAATCTAAATTTACCATTTTAAAACTATTTTTAACCATTTTGATGCTTCTAATAAGTCACAAATGACTTATCTAAACTGACTGAATGATCTAACACAGTCCCAAACCCCTAAATCCCAAGATCACTACCCCACTTCCTCTAATCTAACCTAAAACACCATAATCAACTTAGCTTTTTGTCTAGTAACCTGCATAACCTGATTCACAGCATTCAAACACTCAAATTCATCATCACATCTTGCTCATACCAGTTTCTAATCATACATTCACAGTTTCATAATTCACACATCAAGAAATGTTCTAGGATATAATTTCATCCAATTTAGATAAATAGTAACATATTCTATCACGCAGTTCACATATGAATTATTTTGCAATTACAACCGAACCTAACTAACACACATGACAATTCTGCAAATTAGAAATAAAGCCCAACTTCCCTTACCTCTATATCAAACAACCAAGTTTACTGAGACCCCAACCACTCGCTTGCACCTCCAGAAATGCTAGAATCACCCATAGATCACCATTTGATGATGGAATATAGATTTTAGAACCTAATTGGGGCTAGAATTTGAAGGAAGACACAATGAGCTACATGCAGCAAAATCTGTTGCATGATCACAACCCCAAAATTGCATGGGAAAAAGGAAAATGATTTACCTGAGGAGAAACAAAACTGATCGATGACAATCGGAGCTCTCGACGTCAAGAACACTTACGTGTCTCCTGATTGTTGAACACACAGCTTAGTGATGAAAGAATTTTAGAAAGAAGATAGAGAAGTTTTTAAAAATTCTATTTATACTTGTTGATGTATTTTAACTATAAAAATCCGGTTCAAGTAGCATAATACTCTTATCAACCCTTTAATCTTATTTTCAAATTCTTACAATAAATATAATTAGTATGTAATTACAACTGTTCGATTTCAAAAATGCTTATCATAATCATTCTTGTGATATTTCTCACCTTATTAACCATCCAATTCATAATTACAATTATATATAATAATAATAATAATAATAATAATAATTTTGAAGATATAAAAGAAATAAAATATAAATGTTTGATATTATTAAATTATGAAATTTTAAACCACCTAATATCCTGAAGCAGTAATATTTGTCAACGATTTTGCTATCAATTAGTTGAGCAATTAAAAGCTATATAAGTTGTCACATCATCCTTTCATCATGATAGAGTGATATTTCATGAAAAATAATTAAAAAATAAAAACTGAAAACATAATTACTTAAAAATATACATGGATGGAGAAATTATTATGCAACGGGACCGCCAGATATAAACTTAAAGACGTAAACTAAAATATCAAGGGGGAAAAATGGTTAAAAGACAAACTTGTTAATTTGTTTTATTTAAGTATTAAAACTTGAACTTGAAGAACAATATTGGAACTAAACATCTTTAAAAGAGATGTTAACCGCCGGAGTTATACTGCTTATTTACTATTCGATCTGAAATAAAAATTATCTATCATTCGTTATGTTATTTTTGTCATATACTCTATTGAAAAATATAAGTGAGTTTTAAAAAATTTGTGACTACTCGTGGAATTTTTTGAAAAAACTGTTTTCTAAAGTTTTAAAATAAAATTTAGGATAAAATTAAAAAACATATAAAATATAATATAAATTAAGTTAAATATAAATTAAATTAAATTTTGATTAAATTTAAGTTAATAAAATAAAAATTAAATTTTAATTTTAATTAAATATAATTTAATAAAATATAGATTAAATGTTTTAATTAATAACAAATACTCGATATGAATAAGTATGAAAATCTTTACTATCTATTATAAATACGTACCGATATTTTTGCCATTCTTAATTATCAATTTCTACAAGAATTTCCACTAAAGAGAAGATTTTAACTTCATAAATAAATCTTAATATTGATATGTTATGTTGGTAAAGGATTAGATGAGAGCAATATGTTACTAAGATTAAAAATAAATGAGTATGATTAGTAAGGCTAAATAATACTTTGGTAAGTATCTTTTTTATTTAGTTAAAGTAAAAAATAACATCTTCATTTTGTATATAAGATTTGTGATAAATATTGAATAAATATTTTTATCCATTTGTTAATGGATGACGTACGATATTATAGTATTCAGATATCCACGGCTGATCATTATTAATAAATTTAATTTTTTTTAAAAATTTAAGTGATCAAAATAAAAAATGTTAGTAAAGAAAATATATCAATCATGGATAATCATTTACAAATATTAGTTTTACTTTTTTTATATAAATATACGAAGTTGAAGTTATTCTGTAAAATTTAATTTTTAAAATTCATATTTTGATTTAATTCATCCAATTATTATTTTTTTAAAGATCATATTTATTTAATAATTTAATTTGATTTTTACTCAAACAATATTTTTATTTGAATTTATATTTTAGAGATTTGCTGTTAAATATTTTTATTTAAAATATATATAGATAAAATGGATAAGTGACGAAAACTAGCTATACTTGATCCGATGCATATAATCTCTATTCGCACCACAAGAACTTTTTCTTCTTGTAATTCACTCATCCATCTCTCTATCACAACAATCACACATCATTTCCTTTTCATTGATGTGTTGGGCATCTCCTACTTTTCATAGCCACCAACTTGTTTATAGCCATACTTTAATCTTTTAGGGTGTGTTCACTTGGGGGTGATTGAGGGAGAGTGATTGAATAGATTTGAGGATAATTTTTTTTGTTGTTTATTTGAGTGAATTTTGAAATAAAGTTTGTGAGAATTGGTGTAAGATTTAGTTTATATGACAAATTAAAAAAATTTACTTCAAAATTCATTCTCATTTATCTTCAAATTCACTCAAATAAACAACAAAAATTATTATCCTTATTTTATCCAACCATCATCACATCCTCGAATTATCTCTCGTTTTGTTCACTTTAGAAGAATAATTCATAAGGAAAAAAAAAAGGTTTTTACTTTTTTTTTTTTTCAGTGGGAGTCTCCATTGTTAGATCTAAGATAACAATCTCAATTGAATTTTAAAGCACATAAAATCTAAGAAAGCTAACGATTTGTTTTTAAAATTACTGTTCCATTGTTTCTAATTAAAAATTTAGAAAACGAAAATTCATCTTTAGAATATTTTTTCATTCCCACATTAAGCGTCAATGTATCGAAATAAAAGCTATATTGCCTTATGAATAATTTAAGTCTCATTGAATTAGGTTAATTTTTTTTTTTTTTTGTAATTTTATGAAGCATGCAAAAATGAAAGAGAAAAGAAGCCGCTTTTTGAATTGCATTACACCTTTTTCTTTTTCTTTTCGAAGCATTATTGCAAACTTATAAACTGAAATAATATTAAAATCAGCACATATAGTTCCTCTAATAACGACAGATAAAAAAAATGGATGACATGCGAACACATGCATGTGAGTGGTATTGTGGTTAAATATTTAACCTTCTAGAAGCACAACAGGAACATAAGAATAAAATAAACAATTCATGTTAATTATATATACTTTATAGTTTTCGGTCCATTAATTTAAAAGGGAAAAATCTTAAGGTTCGAGAACAGAAGGGAATATTCTCAAAAAAAGTTATGCTTAAATACTTCTATTATTAACTAAAATTTAATAAAAAAAAATATAAAGTTTCATAGTATTTAATTATTTATAAATAGTACATTCTGTTGGAAATAATATGTTCTTTATAATTTTAAACTACACTTTTAAGTAAAGAAAGTATTGCTAGAAACCAAATGTTAACATCTAGAGAAGAAACTAAAGAGAGTGAGAGGAAAAATAGGTGTAATAAATTTTTAACAATGAACTAAAGTAATAAAGAAAAGTAAGTACAAATGCATCTCAAAGTAAAATTATATTTTTCTAAAATAACGACATAAGGGGCAGAAAATTATTTTCATATTAAAAATATGTTACTAATAATTCTACAAATTTAATATTAATCTAGGAACATCCAGATCCAATCCAACTTAACCCTTTCTCTGTATTGCTATAAAATAATAAAAAAAGAAAGTAGAAATATTTTAAAGACTTGTTAGTGTTCTTACAATATATGAACACTTATTAAAAAATAAACAATAAATATTTTACAGAAAAAAGTAAAAGAATATTAAAAAAATACAATTTGAAAACATTTATTATTATTATAAATATTTCATTAACAAACCACTGTACTAAGAATATTTATTGAGGTTTCATAAATTAAATAAAATGATAAAAAAAATAAATGCACAATCAACCTTTTCCTTACTGAAATATATATAAAGTATAATATAAATCTTCTTTTAGGGCAGAATTTAATAGAAGAACATAAAAGAAAAAAAAAATCCCAATGATATTAAAATTATATAATGTGTGTTCGAATGCTGACAAATCACACATCATCGAATCATAAAACACCACTTCATTGAGTGAGTAGCCATTATCAAACTTCTAGAAGCGTAGGCATTTACAACAATAAAATATTGTTACACTTCTTACAAATAACTCTGGCATTTATGTTGTATATCAATTATGATGTAATTGTTTTAACTTTATTAATAATTTGAAATTTGAGTAAGAGTACAAGTGAAGTCAATCTAATAAACTAGTGTATTAGTCAGAAAAAAAATGGATTTTATATTTTTCTATTGAATTAGAAGTCTCAACCCATTCAACTTTTCATGGGTTAATGAGTTAAATTAAGTTGCTAGACATAGAATTGTGAAACGATTATGAATAATAAAGAATATTATTTATAAATAATTTTTAAAAATTATAAACAATTATTATATTATTAATTACAAAAATAAATACAAGTGTATCAGTAGTATAGTAAATCAGTCAATTTTAAACTTAGAAAATAAATAGAAACTGAAGAAGTCATCTTAATCCAATTTATTATTAATCCGTCACATGGTATTATTTTTCAACCATAGCATAATATATATATATATATACATACATAGATAGAGATAGATAGATGAAAGATACTGAATCCCTTCACAAATAAACAGAATATTCCAAAATACTCGTTTCAAATATAAAAATACCATAACCTTCAGAATTATAAATAGAATCTGTAGAATGTCCTCAATATATCAAAGAATTTGATATCTTTACACTCCATAAAAGAACTAGTTCACAATCAATTATATATTAAATGAGATTATTAGATGAATCCTTTTTTTCTAAAAAGGTCAAAGTTTAAATTTCTTAATATCAATAACAAACTAACAAATACCAAGAGATCAAACCTATTATTTTGACGGAGATTTTACTGGTTTGATACTGATAATGTGACCATTCTTCCTAGGTGTTTTTGGTTTTGAGCGCATTTACAAAATATATATAATAGCTATTATTTTAACAGGAAACAAATTTTTACGTAATTTATATTCATAATTTTATTTTTTATTTTTTATAACTACAGAAGTTAACTTTTTTTTAGGGAAACATCTTTAATTTTTTTTCTATATAGAGTAATTAACATTTTAATAATGAAATTTTCCTTGACTATATATATATATAAATAAGATAAGATTATTTATACGATGATTATTATTTAAAGTAGAGTAATAATAGTATGATATAATTTTATATTTATTTAACACAAAATATAAGAATAAAATAATTTTAAAATTATAAAATTTTATAATTTTTAAATAAAATAATAATAGTGTGAAATGAATGTAAAAAATATAAATATATTAAAGAATATATGTTGTTTAAAATAGTATAATGATACACTTAGACATCAATTAGATTCAATTGACACAGTAAGTTTATAAATTGTGTAATTTAATTGATTGAAAAGTTTATTAGTAAAATTCATTTTATTTTGTGTGACTTGAAGTTAAAATAAAAAAGGTGTGAAAGTATAATTATTCTTATTTAAAACTAATGATAATAATAAACCGTCATATATTCCAAGACAAACACCTTGTTCCTGTCCATAAATAGAACAAGAAACTCCTTCTATCCACTCACACACCAATCATCCTTAGAAAGTGTAGAGAAAAGAGAAAAAAACCAAAACAAAAACCTCTCCCTTGAATCGCCATGACCATGAAGAAGGATTCGATTGTTCTGTACTCAGCTCTGGGAAGAGGACACCTGGTTTCCATGGTGGAACTAGGCAAATTCATATTATCCCATCATCCTTCTCTCTCCATCAACATCCTCTTCCTCACTCCACCCCCTAACCAAGACACCCCCACCTCTCCCACCGCCTTCACCTGCGCCGCCACCGCCAAATACATTAACGCCGTCACTGCCGCCCTTCCCTCCATTACCTTCCACCGCATCCCCCAGATCTCCCTCCCCACCGTCCTCCCTCCCCTAGCCCTAAACTTCGAGCTCTGCCGCGCCACCACCCACCACCTACGCCGCATCATCAACTCAATCTCTCTCTCCTCAAACCTCAAAGCAGTCGTTTTAGACTTCATGAACCACAGCGCCGCACGTGTCACCCACACGCTTCAAATCCCCACGTACTTCTACTACACTTCCGGTGCCTCCACCCTCGCCATTCTCCTTCATCAAATCATCCTTCACGAAAACTACACCAAATCCATCAAGGATCTAAACATGCACCTCCTCATCCCCGGGCTTCCCAAGATCCACACCGATGACTTTCCGGACACGGTGCAGGATCGTACAAGCGAGGCTTACAAGGTTTTTACCGAAATCGCCATGTGCATGAGGGACAGCGATGGTCTTATTGTAAACACGTCTGAAGCCATGGAAGGCAGGGCTATAAAGGCCTTCGACGAAGGGTTGATGGAAGGAACCACACCACCCGTGTTCTGCATTGGGCCTTTGATTTCTTCTGCCCCTTGTAGAGGAGACGATGACGGGTGTTTGAGTTGGCTCGACTCGCAACCGAGTCAGAGTGTGGTGTTTTTGAGCTTTGGAAGCATGGGAAGGTTCTCAAGGACGCAGTTGAGAGAGATCGCTATTGGATTGGAGAAGAGTGGGCAAAGGTTTTTGTGGGTTGTGAGGAGCGAGTTCGAAGATGGTGACTCAGGGGAACCAACTAGTTTGGAGGAGTTGCTGCCGGAGGGGTTTTTGGAGAGGACAAAAGGGACGGGGATGGTGGTCAGAGACTGGGCCCCACAGGCCGCGATTCTGAGTCATGACTCAGTGGGTGGGTTCGTGACTCACTGCGGGTGGAACTCGGTGTTGGAGTCTGTGTGTGAAGGGGTGCCCATGGTGGCGTGGCCTCTGTATGCAGAGCAAAAGCTTAACAAGGTGATTTTGGTGGAGGAAATGAAGGTGGGTGTGGCTGTGAAGGGAGACAAAGATGGGTTAGTGAGTTCCACCGAGTTGTGTGATCGAGTGAAGGAACTGATGGACTCAGACAGAGGGAAAGAAATTAGACAGAATATTTTCAAAATGAAAATTAGTGCCACGGAAGCAGTGGGAGAAGGTGGATCTTCCATCATTGCTTTGAATAGGTTAGTGGAACTGTGGAAAGAGCACTAATACTATAGAATTAGAGAAGGAAATCATGAGCTTTATGAAATGAATAATATTAATTTAGCAAAGTTTGATGCAGCATAAAAGCTCAATATCTTTCTCAATAAACAATGATTACTGTAAATTATCAATGTTCTCAAGATTAATTATGAATATAGATGTGTCAGGTGCATGTTTTCAAGTTAAATGAAATCGATCTACGACAAACCAGTGTACTACAAAACATTCTCGTAAAAAATAATTTTTTTATTTCTAGCACGAAACTCAGACTTAAGGTAGTGTTCATTTCATTTGTTCCTTAATAATTAGTCTTTCTGTTCATACAGCAACTAGTTTAATAAATATGTAGGTTGGATCTTTTGCACATGGTTAGTATTGACTTATTCTGTGTTGCGTACGATGGAGTTTCAATCAGTCGGTTGTTTGATTGCAGACTATAACATTTTCTTCTGCTATATGAGCGTCACGAGAATTGGCCATTTGTGTTGAAAAAACATTAAACTAGGTAAGATGCAAGGTTAAAAACTATAAACGAGGTGATGGTTGAATTTGTGGATTAATAAATCTCTTTAAATATAGAGACCGAAAACCTGGTTTTCTTCAAATAGGGCCAAAAGCAAATTAATATGGTATAAGATTTTTGTAGTTTTTAGTCTTATGGATTACTTTATACCTGACAGGAAAATGAAATTTTGACACCAATTTTTTGACACTATTTTGACACTGCACACGTGTCAAAATGTGATTGGACGATTTCAAATTTTAAAAAAACCTTTGATTTTTTTCTTCCAAATATGCCCTTGTCTCACTTTTTTTAATTTGAAATTGTCCAACCACGTTTTGACATGTGTGCAGTGTCAAAATAGTGTCAAAAATTGGTGTCAAAATATCATTGTCCTACATGACATATATTTAAGAAAAGGGTTTCGTTATTTTAATACCCAATTTTTGACACATATTTGACACCGACCGATGTCAAGGTCCAATTGGTTGGTTTTTTTTTTTTAAAAAAAAAAAATTTGACCAGTAGAATGAATAGGGTTTCAAAAAATTTTCCTTCCAATTCTACCCTTGCCCAGTTTCATTACCTTTTCTATCTCAGATTTCTTTCTCTCTCACATTTCGTCCTCTCCCTTGCGTTCTCTCTGACATTGGTTCTCCCGGCGTTTTCGTCCTGTCCATTGCGTTTTCTCTGACATTCATTCTCCCCTTTCGTTTTTGGTTGTCCGTTCTCGCAATTTGTTCTCCTTATCCTTGTTCGAATGAGAAGTTTCGGACAATAATGTGGTTGGAGCAAGGTAAATGCGTTCTTCGACCATTTTCTTGTCGGTTTGGGTATTGGGTTTTGCGTTTGGTGTCGGTTTCCGTTGATGTTGTGGTTTGGGTATAGGGTTTTTCGTTTGTGTGTTGGGTTTCTTGTGGGTTCTTCGACCACTTTTGGTTTTTTGTTTATTTCCTTTGGTGTTTACCATTGTGTTGTTTTCTATATGCAGTTGAGTGTTCGTCATTCTTTTTCAACAATGTATCTCTGTATTTTGAACAAACGCTTGACACAGGACCAATGGTCACTCATTTCGAAGACTCCATTTTCTTGGTTTTTAGACTTGAGTGGGCAGAAAACAATGTCAATGTGGAAGTCATTCTCCGCAAATTTGTTCCGCCAACTGACCAACCATCATCAATATCCAAACAAGCAGACCATTAATAGTTAATATTACATATGGTTTCATTTATCTTTTCTAATGCTAGTGAAAATATGACTTTAATGGATAACTGTAATATTGTTTTATGAGCTCCATAATTGTTTATGGGATGACTGTAATTTTATTAAACTAGACTTTTTCAATGTTGTTATTGTGCACTTTTTTTACTTTTTTAGATGTGATGTAATGTTCTAAGTGTAATCATTGTATTCAGATTAATGAAATCAACATAGTTATTTTGTCAATCAATACAAAGAGAAATTGTCTTAAAAAACTCAGAAATTCACATGTGGTCCTCCAGGTTACCACAGGTGGTTCCTTCAGTGTAACAGCATGTCCAAAACACAAAAGAGACACGCGTAATCGATTACGAGCACCTTGTAATCGATTACAAGGCTTTTTTTGCTGCACAAATTGCAGG
>NC_028351.1:32487102-32489790 GCF_000741045.1 Vigna radiata var. radiata | reverse complement strand
TTAAAATGTAATTGGTTGTTTATATGTGATTATCAAGTGTTTAACTGTCCATTAAATACACCATTATTTTACTACTTAACATTTTGTCAAATATAATACGCGAAACATTCAACCCACATTCAACGAAATGGTGTCATCCTAATTCCATCTACATGGACATCTCTCGGTAAGCCATTCATTTGAACAATGGTTGATGAATCCAGAGATATTCGAACCCGCCACTACAAAATATTACGAAAACATTGTTATTACTTACCAAAAAAATGCAACTAAATAAAATACCAAAACTTTAACTTACCTTTGGGTTTCCGGAAGCCATTGCAACTGCACAAAAAATCAATGGTGGATTAGGGTTCACAAAACACAAAAAGAATAAATAACGCCAAAGAGACCCAAAACGCCAAAGAGACCCAAAACGCCAAAGAGAACGAAAGAGAAGCCAGACAATGCGAAAGAGAGCGAAAAGTCGAAACAGAGCCACAACGCCAGACCCAAAACGCGAAACGTGAAAGAGAGCTTACCTCAACAGAGTGATTGCGAAAGAGCTCTTTTTTTGGTTGAAACGAGGCCTTCGGATGAGACGAAAGCCAAATGGAGAATGCAAGGAATTTGAGAGATGAAGTCGAATGGGAGCGACGAATGGAAAAGAAAGTTCAAAACCAAAGTGAACAAGAGAAGAAAACGAAACCACCAAAATGAAATTTCATATTATCAGAATTCCAAAACTACCCTCCTCAGCAACGTTTTTTCATTTAAGTGACAACATCCAATAGAAATTTGACACCTGGCCGGTGTCAAATTTGTGTCAAAAAGGGGTGTTCAAGAAACATTTTCGTTAAGAAAAATGCTTGAACAAAACGTAGAAATTCTATGTTCTATTTATTTATTTTGTACTAAGAAACAACTCTATTTCATTTCTTTCGTTATATATGGTCATGCCTTTGAATTTCTGCAGTTCTGTTGATTTTTGTGTTCTTAATTAATTGTATCTCCTAGGAATGCCTTTGAATTTCGACTCTGACGATTTTTTTTTTTAAGTTGAAAGGTTAAAGAAGAAACATGTATTTAAATTAATTTTAATTTTAGGTTTTAAATGATCTAGAATTATTAGACTCAATTATACAATTAATATATATATATATATATTGGTTATATAATAATAATTAATTATTATTATTATTGTTATTGTTATTATTATTGTAACATCTTACTTTTAATAGTAAAAAAAATTACTAAAATAAATATTACACATATAATAATTGAACAATTATAAGAAAACAAACATATGAAAAGTAACATCTATATTTGTAGAATCAGATAACTTTCAAGCTGTTTTACTCTTACCTTTTGTTGGAGCAATTGTAAAAAATGTCTCTCAAAGCTTACACCACTAAAGTGATCATCACAAAAGAGAAAACATACACAAAGTTAGACAACACAAAAGTAAGGGCAAGCTAGAATACAAAACAAGTCATATATAATTTATAACCTATCATCATTGAATCAAATATGTAACATTCACCAATCCAAACATCTTAATGTGCAAAGACTAAAACCGACTGAACCATTGTTGATATACTGAATCATGTTGCCTTCTCAACCATTGCTACTCCTTTGTTCACCAATACTTTCCTTTCTTCTGACCTCTGACGTTACTCACACACAGAACCAAATTGATTTCTCAAACCTTAATACACCAATGCTTACCCAATCTTGGAACAACGTGTGATTTCTACTCCCCTAACTCTACTCTTGAAACTCTTTCAACGAAAACAACGCTTCTACTTCCTAATTTCGTAATCCATTCTTTGAAACTAAAAAGCTCTGATCTTCTAACTCCCTATCTTTGAGGCAAGAATTTGTCTCAAAGGCTTTAACCAATTCTAATGAAGGTATACATGTCAAGTTATCCTTGAATCTGCATTCCTCTACCACTATATAGCACATTACACTACCATAAAGCAAAGAATAAGCCAATAATCACTATACAACAACATTGGAATTACAACTCTTTTCTTTTACCAAACCTTTAGAATTAAGAAAGAAAAATTATTTTTGATATAGTCATGAGTCTTCACCCTCATTACTCCTATCAAGACGCTTTCTATTCTCAAAACTTCTAGTTAGATACACCAACTCTACGATTTAAACACAGAAAGACATGACAAATCATGTCACCTAAACTCAATTTTTCACAAGAAAGGCATGACAAACCCATAACTCACAAGTCATCCTAAGGACGAATTGCTATGATATCATTAATGTAACATCCCATTTTTAATAGTAAAAAAACTACTAAAATGAATATTACATATATGATAATGGAACTACTATAAGAAAACAAACCTACGAAAGGCAAGATTTACACTTGTAAAATCATCTGACTTCCCAACTGTTTCACCCTCACCTCTCGTTGGAACAATTGCAAAGAATGTCTCCCTAAGCTCACACCATTAAGGTGATCATCGCAAAGGAGAAAACATATACAAAGACAGACAACACAAAAGCAAGTGTAAAGAGCCTAGAGAATATACATACATACATACATACATGCATGCATACATACATACATGCATATATACATACATACATACATACATACATACATGCATACATACATACATACATACATGCATACATGCATACATCCATACATACATACATCCATACATGCATACATACATACAT
>NC_028351.1:32447362-32486982 GCF_000741045.1 Vigna radiata var. radiata | reverse complement strand
ATATATATATATATATATATATATATATATATATATATATATATATATATATATAGTGATAAAGGTAGATAAATGTATTAAGATAAAGGGAACAAGCTTTTTCTTAAAAACAACCTTTTAATATACAGAACTTTTTATAAGCTCGACTCATTATCTTAAGAACATCATCTCTTTTGAACTCTACCTTCAACTTCTTCTCTACATTCTCTCTAGATTTTCTTTCGTTTGAGCGGTCAGATTTGGGATCAGGAGGTTCTCAAGCGTCCACGACATAGATGGCTACACAACCGACCGATTGCATTTTGATTCAAACTGGTAAGTTGTTCTTCCCCTTTCTCTTCGCTGTTTTGGAACCTAGACCATGCAATCTACTATTTGCATGTGTCTTTTGTTTTCTCTCTTCCAATTTCTGTTCAATTCTAGCTCTAAGAGCTATTCATGATTACCACTGTGTGGTTTGTAGGGTGCTGTCTAGGTTGCTTGCAAGTCAAGGTATTGTAGAGGCGAGATTTTGAGATAAACTATGAAGTTTCAAGGTAAAGGGAGCTAGGTTTTCTGTTGAATTTATAGTATAATGTATGAGTGAATTGAATTTTGAATGTTGTAGCTGTTTGAGCTAGAAATCTGATGTTTGTGTAGATTTAAGTCATGTGTTCTTTGAATGTTAACTTATGAATCTGTGGATTGGTAATTATAAATTGGTTTGCATGTGATGCATTACTGGAAATTAAGATTATGGATGATGTGAAGTTTGTTGTGCAAGTTATTAACTGAAAGTTAGGTGAATTGGTGGTGTTTTAGGGCATTTGAGAGGAAGTGGGAGATTGATTCTGAGCAATTGATGCCTAGAGTGCAATTGGGTTGTTGGGGCAGTTCTAGCAAGTATATTGTGACTTGCTCGAGTCACTAAATTGGTCAAAAATAGGTCCTAAGTGGCAGAATTGAGTTTGGGTCTCTAAGTTGAGGACTTTGGGGTTTTAGAGTGGGAAATGAGTCTTGATAACTTTAGATTTGTAGTATGAAGGGTTAGAGTCATTTAGATAAGTCTAACTAAGTATAAAACACATATTAGGGTGTTAGAAGTTGGATAAAATGACTAGAAATGGTAAGGGCTATGGGAGTTGCATAATTCTATAGAATTTGCGTTCTGCAGATTATGCAGACTCGCTGAGCGAAAGTTTTTGCACAGCGAGTCCTTACAGAGGGGTGCTCTCTGTTTGGTCATTCTCATAGTGAATTGGTGCGTTGTGCGAGTGACTGGGTAGTGCTGCTCCCTATTTGATAATTCGCATAGCGAATCTGAGTCGCCTTGCGACTGGTACATGTTTGGAAAAATACCATTTAATTAGAAAGGCGAATATAGGGCGCTTTGTGAAAGTTTGGAGGCTTGAGCCACTGCCTGGCACTCTCACATAGCGATCTAGTACGCTATGCGAGGGACTGGGGTCTAGAGCTACTATGTGTTAATTCGCACAACGAATTTAGTCGTTGTGCGAATGACTGAGAATGTGTGATCTCTGTTTGAGGATTTACTTTGCGAGTTGTGGTCGTTATGCGAAATTCCTCTGGTTTCGCCGAGTGACTATGTGCGTTATGCAACCAGTCCAAGTGCATTTCACTCTTTTCTTCTTCTGTTTTGGATTGATTGATGTTGTTTTATTCGTAGAATGTCTTGTATGATAGTATATTGGAATGGTATGATTTGAAAAGTTATATTTGTGAGTCAAGATAGTATAATTGAGTGTAACAGTGAAATCTCGAGGTGAGATTATGGGAAGTGATCTTAGATAATAAGGGTGTTGTATTCTATAAATGTATGGAGCTTTGAAATGATAAGTCTATTCCGATACTCTAAGCATCATTCATGCTCAAGTAGAAAAGAACGATGTAAGTGGTGAGAGTAGCGGGAGGTCCTTGTTTATAGATTTAGAATTTAGCTATAGACTGATATAAGGATTAACCTTGTATAGTGTTGTGGAGTGCCAGCTGAACTATACAAGTGCAAATACTACCAATAGTTCGACATTTATATAAATCCGGATGAGTCGTGTTGAGTATCTGATGCATGGTTAGATTGTGTATCTTTGATGTGGAGAATTAAATCTAATGGTAATAATAAATTGTGTAATTTGATTATCGTTTGTCTATCTAGCTAACTCTTCTGTTTGCTTGTGTGTTTATATGTTTGGTGTTTTTTTCTTTTGCAATGATCATCCCTTGGATGTGAGCAAAGGTAGATGAGGTGTCTTTGGAACAGGTTCTGGAGGGCGAGGACGCTACAGTCTAGTTTTAGTTAGATAACCCATTTTCTTTTGTCTAAGCTTTTGAAATACTTTTTTGTAATTAAAGATTTAAGTCTTATAGCCATTTTGGATGACTGTAAATTTAATACTTTATTTACAAGCCTTTAATTGTTCTACCGTATTGTATTTTATGACTTCTATATTGTATAATTCTATATAATTGGGATGTTACAACAACGGTAAGCTAGAATACAAAACAAGTCATATATCATTTATAACCTATGATCCTTAAATCAAATATGTAACATTCCCCAATCCAAACATCTTAATGTGCAAAGACTTAAACCGATTGTCCAAACTTGGAATTAATGTCGAGCTATGGCGAGTTGTGCACTTGTTGTGGCCTTTACTGCTTTGCAAAGCCATTGCCAATGGGTTTTACCCTACCACCTACACAAGGTTAGTATGTTACCACGTCGTAAGCCTTTAGGAAGCACCTAGACTAAGATCTCCTACTATTCTCACCAAATGAGTCAATCTTCTCTACTTGAGAATGAAAGATCATTAGAGTGTTAGGATAACCCCCAATACTGAGCTCCCTGCATTCATTCTAAAAATACTTGAAACCACACCAAAGGTGTTCCTCCGTGGAACCCATGTTACCAACCTTGGAACCATTTCAAACCATACTTATATCCATATACTTTCACATTGAATCCCAACATATAACATCATTGATCATACATCAAATACATACATAATCTCGAGAATAAACCATCATATAATACAATAGATACTTCTACATCATCCTCAAAATCAAAACAATACTTAAAGTCATCAGAAAACAAAGAAAGAAATAATTAAAATAGGTTTTGGACTGGTCACTTAGTGCACAAGCTCGCTATGCGAAAAAAGAAACAGTGGATTCTGCTCGCTCAACGACTACACTAGCTCAGCTAGAAGTGTTCTGCTTGTTCAGCTAGATACACTCACTCGGCTAAATTATATAATTCTACAACACAAAAACTGTAGAATTTGCACCTCTCAACCACTCATGACCTATTATGTGTATCTTTCCCAACTTCTAACACTCCTAGATTGTATTCTAAAATCAAATGGACCTAAACAAATGTATCTAAACCGACCTAAGGTCGTTTTAAACTGATTGACAACAAGATTCAAGTCCAAAATTAATCAAAACCTCTCTTTAGAGACGCAAATTGAATTCCACAAGTTATAACTCATTTTTAAAAAACTTAGGGACTCCAACAAGTCACAAATGACTAACCAATACTCTCCAAAATGACCATTTAGACACAAAACTTAAAATTCAAAATCTCACTAGTTCAAACCCCCAAAATACACTTGAATAACTTTGCAAATACTCCAAAATGATTACCACTCCATTTTAACACAAAAGTCAACGAATTCTCATCCCAAACAAGTTACAAATGACCAAATAACAGTCTTGAAACAATTGCTTCTTCGCACCAACACCTATTTCTCAAACTCACTTATCCAAACCTCCCTTTTTAACTTCACCACCATGTATTTGATCCTTCTTCCCTCTAAACACTTTGAATTAAATTTCCAACATCAAAACAACTTCATATTACATCATTCAAGACAACAAACACATCCAATTTCATCATATCAAACATAGATCATACAATACAATAACGTACATATCTAATTGAACTCACATAGCATAATTACTTAAATTAATACTTAATCAAGTTATTAAGCAAACAACCATTAGACTTGCAAGATAGTTATAGTTAATGATAAAACATCTAGCTTCCCTTACCTTACACCAAAGCAACGAAACTCTATAAACACTGAATCCTTGCTTAAAGTTCAAGGAACTCTAGAAACGTCTACAAAACACCGAACGAAGATCAGATAGAGTCCTTAGGACCTCTGATCAACATGAAACCAAGAAAGAACATTAAAACTCACATTCAAAAAGAGATCATTAAGCACGATATCAATTAAGAACGAAAAGAGAAAAATGAGCCAAAACTTACTTGCTCTATTGAAGAAACTGATCAGGTAGAAATGTAGACTTCGTTGCCATGGTCGATTAGGTATCGTCGTAAAAAAGATGACTCGGGAGTTAGAACACTTAGAGAGAAGATAAAGAAATCTAAAAAAATAGTTTCTAAAAAGATGATACGTCTTAAAATAATGAAACTTGTTTATAACAAAATTATTTATAAATAAACCATTTAATATTAAAATAATGGTTTAAATCCTTTTTTGGTTCCTAAGTTATAAGCTGGTGTTCAGTTTAGTCTCCGCTTTTAAAAATGTAAACCTTTGGTCCCTAAGTTATTAAAAATGTATGAAATCAGTCCCAGTTGTTAACGGTTGGGACTGATTTTTTGATGGATGTATGGGTGATCTGAAATATTTGCATGCTTACATGGTACAAAGTTGTCCTTACATGCTTTTAAACACATACTTCTCAGCAGCTTAGGGACTGATTTGATACATTTTTTTATAAATTAGAGACCAAAGGTTTACATTTTTAAAGTAGAGACTAAACTGAACACCAACTTATAACTTAGGAAAAAAAAAGATTTAAACCTAAAATAATCAAGTTTCACTATTATTTTTAAAATATCATTTTTTGAAATTTGATAATAATAATAATAATAATAATAGTGGCACAACAATTAAAAACTTAGAGATACTAATGTATGTATAATAAACTATTAATAATAATAATAGTAATTATTATTATTAAAAGTAATAAAAGATAAGCGAAGAAATTATAAGATAATATCACATTTAATAAGCTGCTGACATAAGGATATTCAAGTTGTATTCCTTCACTGTTGTTGGCAGGAAAAAATAATCTGAGATAAATTTATATCAAACAAAACTAAATCAGTAAACTTAAAAAAGAATCGCGTCAGTTTGAATCATAGTTAATGATTACAAATTCTCATATAAATACCAATGTGAGGAGATTGTAAAGGGATGAAAAAAAAGAGTGGGCAGAAGAGAATCAATAAAATGAAAGAGACAGGGTTAACAGAGTGAAGGAGAACGCAATTTGCAATTTAGAAGAAAGTAAATAAAATAGAGAAAGGAATGAAATTTGCATTTATATATTAGATAAGGGAATTACAATCTATCACTCTATCTTTTTATTTTTATTATTTACTATTTATTTATAATTATTTTTATTCATATATTTATGTTAAGTTAATTGTCTCTAACTTCATTCTAATCTATATTTACTTAATATTTTTATTTATTTACTTATTTTTACCTTAAGTTTTACAATTATTTTATGTATTTAATTTATATTTACATTTAATTCTTGTTTATTTATTTATATTCATCTTCCGTAAGATACTGATCTTATTTGTTTATTTATATAATTATATATTTTGATGTCAAATATTTATTATTTATAGTAAATAAATATAATAATTGTAAGGACTAGGAAAAGTCATCTTTGAAGAGTGCACACGTGGTAACAGATGAGAGGTGAAACATTTAGAAATAAAATAAGGATTTTATATTAAAATATTGATTCAAAGTTTATTTCCATTTTATTTGAGAAGCCATTACTACTCTTCAAAACTCTTTTTTTCATTTGTACCTTCTCTCTACCAAGGGTGGTGCGCTGTGCGAGGAATCCTGAGTTTAGTTGTTTAATTTCCTTTTATTGTATGATTGATTAAGTGGTTTGTCACATTGATCGTGAAGCATACTTTAATATCTGTGGCCTTATCTTATAGAGCTTAAACATGTATGTTGATTCTAATTAAAAGTATATTAAGAAGGAAAATAGTATGATCTCAAGGTTGTAAGTATGTTTCAAGTGTAGAATCTTTTGGTGAGATTCTTAGTTGTTTAGAATGAAAGTAGGATCTCAGTCTTGGGGGTCATCCTGAAACTCCAATGGTCTTTCTTCTCACGTAGAGAGGATTGAACCATGTCGTGAGGAGTAGTAGGAGGTCTTAGTCTTGGGGGATTCCAGTGTGCCTCAAGTCTTGGGTGCTTCCTAGTATTATAAGCCACCACGAGTGTATGACCCGCCATAGCTCGACTATCATTCTAAGTCCGGATGAGTCAAGTCTAGTATACAACATGTTAGGATGTATGTTTTAACTTGCTTTGACTAAAATTGATTCTTGTATGTTACATGTTGTTATATCGTATGCTTTTTGTATAACTAGCCCACCCTTCTGCTTATTTCTTTGCTTGCTTGTGTGTGGTGTTTTCTTTTGCAATGATCATCCACTTGGATGTGAGCAGAGGTAGATGAGGTGCCTTTAGAGCAGGCCTTGTGTTGGTCGGTATCCGCCAGAGAGTATAATGCAGCGAAATAAAACTTAAAGTAGCGGAAAACGTGCTCGGTCACTTTTTAAATTAAAATGGTCAGTTTTCAGAAATAAATTTTCTCTTAGAAAATTTATCGAACAGTTGATGTGCAAATAAAATTAAAGAGTGTATGGAGTAGAAAAATCACACAAGTAATTTTTATACTGGTTCGATTCAAAAAAATCTACGTCCTGTCGTTAATCACTATAAAAAGTGATTAACAGTTTCACTAAAAACAGTTTTACAGATTATAACAGTAATGAATAAAAATATGATTAAACCTTCCTTCGACGAACGAGCTAGAAGATGAACATTATGCCAACTCGAAGAGAACCGCTCTGACTATCGCCGCACGAAACGCGAGCTTCTCTTATTCACGAGATCAAGCAGAGCACCTTGCTAACTCGAAGAGAACCGCTCCGACTATCGACACAAGAAACACAAGCTTCTCCTATTCACGAGACCAAGCAAGGTAACTAAACTATAGTTTTTGAGAACTTCCTCTGACAAACAGTATTCTCCACAAACTCTCTGTTCAACAACGTTACTTCTGAAGTTCTCTAAAGTCCAATATATAGCCAGCTAGTCTGAATATGAAAGGTCAAGTCCCAACTGCTAGTAATAATCGATTATTGTAGGTGATAATCGATTATTCAAGTCCATTACAGGTTTTTCAAAATAAATTAGGCAGTTTTTCAAAAATAGATTTGTGATAATCGATTATTCTAGAGTAATAGTTTTTCACAAAAGCTCATGATAATCGATTATTGCTCCTCATAATCGATTATTCCATAATAGTACCTAAAATATAAGTTTTACATATTTAAGAACATTCCTAATACATTTTATTTTCTACAAAGTGCTTTAAAAACATTTATAATATCTTCTTCAGGTTAAACTTCTTGTAGCACCATCAAAACCATTTACTTCAAGATTTACCAATGCTCCTCATTGGTAACACCTTGAAGGGAGACGACAGTGTTGCACCAGTGCTGCATAGTGTAGTTAGGATTTCCATCTACCTTAATGTATTTTGAAATACTCTAGTACTTAAAGTTTTAAATTCATAGTCTTTTTTGAGGATGACTATAACCCTAATACCCTAATTACATGTCCTTATCTGCTTTACAATATTATATTTGATGATGCCTATATTATATATATATATATATATATATATATATATATATATATATATATATATATATATATATTGTTAACTCTCTATTTTTCCCCATTTTTCTATGTTAATATTGTTCTTTTAGAATAGTTTAGTTTCTAATTTTCTAGAATTAGGTTAGTTTAGCATTTTTTAGGATTAAAATAGGTTTTTATAAAAATAGTGTTAATTTTGTCTTTTTAGTTAAATAAAATAAATTTTTAAATAAATAGGTTATTTTACTTTTTAGAAAAAATAAAAAAATAAAAAAAAATAAAAAAATAAAAAAAAAAGAATTTTTTTTGTTGTTATAGAATTTTATTCTTTCTTTTTTGCTGTATAATTCTTCATTTTCATTCCTTTTACAGGATTAGCTCTTGGAAAAATGGGCCAAGCAATCTGGGCCGGCATTGATTTGGAAGAATGGGCTGCACAAATGAATCATAATGCGCATTTTGAGGGAGCTGGCAGAAGACACTTGCTTTTGGGGGTTCTCGGTTAGATTTGAAGAAGAAAATATATTGAGCCACCACTGCAGAAACAATTGGGCCATTGAATAAAGAAGAGCTTAAGCCCTTTTGTTACAATTAGTGAAACGGTGCGTAGAAGGCAAAAGCTGAAGTGGGTCTCTCACTTTACATCACATTGTGCAAAGATAGGATCATTTGAGTTTCCCCCAATTCTTCACGAGCTAGGGTTCCAACAAAGAGAAGAACAGCGAACCAGACGTGAGCTCTATGGATCAAGAAAGGAAGCTGAATAAAGGTGTCTCGGTCCAGAGGAAGAAAGCCCAAGAAGCTAATCGGAAGCGAATCAGAAGAGAAGCACGTGCTGAATCGACGATTGAAGAGCAGAAGTTAGTTGAAGATACTCGAGAAGCTTCCAAAGACCGTTGGTGATTCTTCCCCCTTTCCCCTTTTCTTTTTCTTTTCTATTTTGGATTTTTCCCTATAAAAAGGGAATTTTGTAATAAGAAGATTACAAGTGGTGGGTGACAGACACCGCTTTATACCTTGCTTTACAGTTTTCTTTGAGTTTCCAATTCTCTCTGCTTGTAGTTTTAGAATTTTCAGCTTTTGTAGTGTAGAACCTTTGATCTCTTGCACTGGGGTTCTTGGATAATTCCATCGGGTGACAGACATTGGAGTATTCGTGAGCTCTGGTATTTTGTAATTTCAAATTTTGTTTTCAATAAAGTACTGTGAATTTCCAGTTTCGATTTTCTTTACATTTAAATTTGTTCGATTAATTTCTGCACTTGATTTTACTTTCCTTGCTTTACCATTCAATGATTTTACATTCCATTTTTATATTCTGAGTTTCTTGCGGGTTTGTTTCTTTCTTTTATGATTTTCTTTGCATATCCATTTCCAGTAGAAGTTTTCATTTCCTATATTTTGATCTGCTTTGATAGTAATAGATGATTTGTTTACTGAGTTAGTTGATACGTGATTAGGTTAGATTTTAATTCTATTTTTAGGTGTTTTCAGATTTTATAAATAGCCATTTATAGTTACTGTTTTAATTTCTTTCTTAGCATTCATCCCCATATTAGTTCTTATCATTCATTCACTTAGTTAATTACCAAATTAGGATTTCTTCATATTACTTGAATTTTAGATTGTGAATTCTGTTTTAGTTTCTTTTTAGTTTTTAAGATTCTTTTAATTGCATTAGCTTGGTCTTGTTAATACATATTACATTAGTTACCGTAGATATCATGCATTGTTTTCTTTCTCTTTTTCCATTGGTATTACTTAGATATTAATTCTTTCAGTTTCATTTTTTTAGATTTTATTTTTACATTTTATTTCTCCACCAGTTTTAGTTTTTAGTAAATAGTAATTAGGTTTAATTCTATAATTATAAACTTGATTTTGCCAAGTCCTTGGATTGATCCCTAGTCAGCCCTATATTACATTAGTGGGGATTAGGTTTGTTGACTTTTGTGCGACCAAAAGCCTTTCAACATATATATATATATATTATTGGGATGTCACATTTATGGTATCAGAGCAATTTCGTTCTTTAGAACATCCCGTAGTTTGTGTGTGTGCCTTGCTTATGCTTGTGTACTCTTAGTTATGTTTAGGATTGGCCGCCCCTGTTTCTTTTGGTTAGACTGATGGTCTTTTCTCTATGTGTAAGCAGAAAGATGGCACCTAGGCCTCTTCCTCCTCTACCTCCTCAGCTTGAGCCATTAGAATCAACCAAGATGTTAGAGGTCGTGCTTCAAGCGATGCAGCAGTAGAATGTTGCATTAGTGCAGTAGAATACCATTACATTACAGAATCTGGAAGCCGCAAGAGTGTCGGCTGAGAATGCAAGAGTGTCATCTAAGGACACTCAAAGGCAGTTTATAGAAGTGTTGACCAGTGGCAGGGTCAACGCAAACCCCTCTTCTTCTGTTATTCTGACACAAGAGTAGAGCTTGGAGAGTTTCCTCCAACACCATCCAGTCAGATTCAATGGCAAGTGTAGCCCAGACGAAGCCGATCACTGGTTCAGGGACATGGAGAGGATATATGAAGCTAAGAGATGTCTAGATGAGAATGAATTGGCTTAGACCCAATATTTGTTGACCGGAGAAGCTAGCCACTAGTGGAGCAGGATGAAGATGATCTTGGAAAAGGAGTGGGACTCCTATTACTTAGGAGTTGTTTAAGACGAAATTTTACACTGAGTATTTTTCGGACAGTGTAAGGTTTACAAAGGAGGTGGAATTTCTTGAGTTGGTGCAGGGCAGCATGTCAGTGTTAGAGCACGAGGATCACCTTAGAACAATACTTGGAGCGTTGAGGGAGAGAAAGTTATATGCAAAGTTGTCTAAGTATGAATTTTGGATGGAAGAGATTCATTTCCTAGGACATGTTATTTCAACTGGTGGAATTTCTGTTGATCTAGCTAAGGTGCAGGCAGTACTTCAGTGGGAGAGACCTAAGTCGGTTACTGAAGTTAGAAGTTTTGTGGGTTTGGCGGGCTACTATCAACACTTTATTGAGAACTTTGCATGGATTGTAGCACCGCTGACACAATTGACTAGGAAGGATCAACCTTTTGCTTGGACTGACAGGTGTGAAGCTAGCTTTCAAGAGCTAAAGCAGAGGTTGACCAGTGCACCAATATTAATGATCTCGGAGACAGGTAAACCTTTTGAGGTTTTCTCTGATGCCTCTCATAAGGGGTTGTGGTGTGTCCTAATACAGGAGAAAAAGATAATTGATTATGCTTCAAGACAACTCAAAATGCATGAGAAGAATTATCCCACTCATGACTTAGAGTTGGATGCAGTTGTTTTTGCCTTGAAGATTTGGAGGCATTACTTGTATGGTGCTCAATTTCAAGTATTCAGTGACTACAAGAGCTTAAAGTACCTCTTTGGTCAGATAGAGGTGAATATGAGATAAAGGAGATGGATGGAGTTCCTTAAAGATTACGATTTTGATCTTTTATGCCATCCTGGAAAAGCAAACGTAGTAGTGGATGCACTGAGCAGGAAGTCAGTGCATATTTCAGCATTGATGGTTAGAGAATTGGAGCTGGTTGAGAGCTTCAGAGATTCAAGGCTACAGGTTGAATTAGAACTTGGCAACATCAGGTGCAATAACTTGGTGGTGTCTAGTGGTTTATTAGAGCGTATTAAAGAGGGGTAGTTGTTAGACGTCGAGCTATAGAGGTCAGCGGGTTTGATTGGTACTGAGCAGGGCAAAGATTTTACCATGGCGGTTGATGGTATTCTACGATTTAGGGGCAGGGTCTATGTCCCTAGCCATTCAGAGTTAAGAAGATTAATTCTTGAGGAGGGTCATCAGAGTTGTTTTAGCATGCATCCTGACATCACTAAAATGTATCAAGACCTCAAGGATTCTTTCTGGTGGTCTGGAATGTAGAGAGATGTAGCATAGTTTGTTGTTTCTTCCTTGACCTGTCAAAAGGCTAAAGTAGAGCATCAAAGGCCTGGTGGACTATTGCGGTAGTTGGAGATTCCGGAGTGGAAGTGGGATAGCATAGTCATGGACTTTGTTACCCATTTACCACGCACGGTCAGAGGTCATGATACTATATAGGTGATTGTGGACAGGCTGACCAAGAGTGCTCATTTCTTGGCAATCAATCTAAGGATGTCAATGGCTAAGCTTGCACAACTGTATATCATGGAGATAGAAAGATTGCATGGCGTACCTTCTAGCATCATATCAGATAGAGACCCGCATTTTACTTCTAGATTCTGGCACACACTCAAGAGTGAGATGGGCAGCAGGTTGCAAATGAGCTCAGCTTACCATCCCCAGACAGATGGCCAGTCAAAAAGGACGATTAAGTCACTAGAGGACTTGTTGAGGACGTGTGTCCTGGATCATTTGGGTGTTTGGGATGAGGTGTTGTCGTTGGTGGAGTTGACCTACAACAACAGTTATCAAGCCAGTATAGGTATGACACCTTTTGAAGCATTGTACGGAAGACGCTGCAAAACACTATTGTGTTGGTTTCAAGATGAAGAAGCAGTGTTGACTGGGCCAGAGCTAGTGCAGCAGACTACGGAGAAGGTGAAGCTCATTCAAGAAAGGATGCGGGCATCTCAAAGCCGACAGAAGTCCTATGCTGATTAGAGGCGCAGACCGTTAGAGTTTGCAATTGGGGATCATTTGTTCCTCCGAGTGACTCATACTACTGGTGTAGGAAGAGCCATTCGTGCTAGGAAACTATCTCCTAGGTATCTTGGTCATTACCAGATTCTACGATATATAGGACCAGTAGCTTATGTGATAGCCATGCCACCCTAGCTGGCTAATCTTTATCCAATATTCCACGCCTCCCAAGTTAGGAAGTATGTGCCTGATCCTTCTCACGTGCTAGAAGCTAAAGATTTGCAAGTTAGAGAAGATCTATCAGTGGAGGTGCAACCTGTCAAGATTGTGGAGAGCCAGAACAAGCAGCTAAGAGGCAAAACCATTAGTCTGGTCAAAGTCATATGGGACAGTATAACAGGTGACTCCACTTGGGAGTTAGAGGGAGGGATGCGAGAGTCTTATCCTCACCTATTCTCTGGTAAGTCTTATTTTCGTAGTCGAAAATTTTGTTTTTGGGGAGAATGTAAGGACTGGGAAAAGTCATCTTTGAAGAGTGCACACGTGGCAACAAATGAGGGTGGTTAAACATTTAGAAGTAAAATAAGGATTTTATATTAAAACATTGATTCAAAGTTTCTTTCCTGTTTTATCTAAGAAGCCATTTCACTCTTCAAAGCTCTTTCTCTCATCTTTACCTTCTGTCTACGACTTCTTCTCATTTCACCGTTGCATTGTCGATCAGGTAGTGCCCATGCATTCCCGGAGTTGAGGGCTTCCTATCCATCCGATTAGTTTCTCATCTTCAGCCGGTGAGTCATAGATCTAATCACGAATTAGAGGTCTTAGAAGTTGGGAAAAAGGTCTAAACCTTGCAAAGAGGGTGTGTGAGTGCATAATCTGTAGATTTTGCGTTCTGTAGATTATGCAGACTCGCTATGCAAATGGTGTCGCATAGGGATGGCAACGGGTCGGGTCGGGTACGGATAGTGCCTACCCGCAACCCGACCCGTCGAATAAAAACGTACCCGCCACCCGACCCGTTACCCGCCGGGTACCCGTTTAAAAAATACCCGCGGGTATTTTAAAACCCGCGAGTAGCCGTTGGATACCTGTTTTCAACCCGCGAATATTTAAAAAAAAATATTTTATAAGTTTTTAAATGAAATAATCCAAATTAAATTGAAAAAAAAAATTGAAATGTTTTAGATTTTAAGTTAAAGGTACTTATGCAAAGGAAACTAAGGACAGAGATATAATTTTAACTTCTAAGCGGGTAACGGGTATCCGTGGGTACGGATAGTACAAAACCCGAACCCGACCCGATAAGAAGCGGGTATTAAAAAACCCGCTACCCGCTACCCGCGGGTACCTATTATCCGCGGGTACCAACTATCCACAACGGGTTTAATCCGCGGGTATCCACGGGCACGGGTTTTTTTGTCATCCCTAGTGTCGCATAACGAGTCCTTACAGGGAGGTGCTCTCTGTCTGGGTCATTCGCTATGCGAGCTAGTGCGTTGTGCAAATGATCAGAGGGTGGTGCCCTCTGCCTAGCGATTCACACAGTAAATCCTGTCGCTCTACGACTGGGGCTGGTCTGGAACCTTTGCCAAATTAATTCGAAGGGCGAGTGGTGCGTGTAACGAGTCTTTAGGGAGGGTTGGTCTTTGTCTAGGCTCTCGTTGTGCGACCTGGGTGCGCTATGCGAGAGACCTAAATTTTGTCACCTATGCAAAGTAATTCACAAGGCGAGGTTGGATGCACTATGCGAGCCACCCTAGTTTCGCAAGACGAGGGTGGTGCACTATGCAAGAAATCCTGAGTTTAGTTGTTTAATTTCCTTTTGGTGTATGATTGATTAAGTGGTTTGTTACATTGTTCGTGAAGCGTGTTTTAATATTTGTGGCCTTATCGTATAAAGCTTAAACATGTATGTTGATTCTAATTAAAATTATATGAGTTGAGAAGGAAAGTGGTATGATCTCAAGGTTGTAAGTATGTTTCAAGTGTAGAATCTCTTGGTGAGATTCTTAGTTGTTTAGAATGAAAGTAGGAGCTCAATCTTGGGGGTCATCCTGAAACTTCAATGGTTTTTCTTCTCACGTAGAGAGGATTGAACCATGTCGTGAGGAGTAGCAAGAGGTCTTAGTCTTGGGGGCTTCCAGTATGCCTCAAGGCCCAAAACAGGCTAACCTCGTGAGTATGGTAGGGTGAGACCCAATGGCCAAGTATTATAATCCTCCACGAGTACATGACCCGCCATAGCTCAACTATCATTCTAAGTCCAGACGAGTCAAGTCTAGTATACAACATGTTAGGATGTATGTTTTAACTTGCTTTGACTAAAATTGATTCTTGTATGTTACATGTTGTTATATTGTATGCTTTTTGTATAACTAGCTCACCCTTTTGCTTGTTTCTGTGCTTCCTTGTGTGTGATGTTTTCTTTCGCAATGATTATCCACTTGGATGTGAGCAGAGGTAGATGATGTTGGATTGGTGGTTTATAAAAAACAAGTCTTTTTGCAATCTTGAAAACAAAATATCAAACTTTTCAAACTTTCTTGAAATGCAAGTAATGAAAATTTGTATGTAGCGGAAAAACGTAGTTGACTGCGCAAGAAGTAAAGTCGATTGTAAAGTAAAAGTGCAGGGATAGAGAAAATCAAACACTGGTTTTTATATTGGTTCAGCCAACAATGCCTACATCCAGTATCCTTCCAACCTAGGAAGCAAATACACTATAATGGTTGTGATTTTTACAACAAGGAATTTATAGAAGACCTCCACGTCAAAAATATAAATCTCCTCTCTAACCCTTAACCAAAATATAGGCAACAAAAACAACAAGACTTGTAGCAAGATGTCCCCCTCCTCCAATCTGCCAATCACCACTTTGAATAGTCCTCAAAGTGAACTAGACTCCACGAGTCTATCCCCTGTACAACAGGTCCAATACAGCAGTCTTCAAGGATGCCAAGCCAAAATAATGCAGCAGTCTTCAAGGATGCCAAGCCTCAATCTGATCAAACCAGAAGCACCTTCTCGGTGCAGAATATGATCAAGCAATGTGTGCGTAGCAAGTCTCTCTTTGAATCTCTTTCAAGAAAGATCACCACCGTCTTTTTGGAGAATTCTTGGAGCTCTAGAAACCAGAGATATCAATCTGAAACAGAAATGAAATTGTCAGATCATCAAAAGCCTCTGAACAGATTTGTGTTCAGTCTATTTATAATTTTTTGTTTGATAGACAGTCTCATAGTCGAATATGCTACTTATTTAGTCGACTAGATTATAATAGTTATAACAATTCAATTAAATTGATAGCATACAGTCAACCAAAATCATATCACCGAATTGGTGGCTAAAATATTGTCCACGCGTTTATAAAGCTCGAATTGGTGGCTAAAATATTGTCCACGCGTTTATAAAGCTCTTATGAGGTAATCTTGAACACTCGTTCTAATAGTTATATTTCTAGACGCTATGTTACTATTATTATCTCAACCTTGCATTTTATTTTTGGGATTATCCCCATCTCAATGATTGTTTCCAGTGCATTATTAGATGCTGGGAGACTAGTGTTTGTGGTGGAAATGGAATTATCATACACATATTTCAAGAGAATATTTGGATATGATACCCTAAAAAAATAAAACAAAATTTTTACTTTGGTAAGAGCCATCGTGCTTTAATATTAATGTTTAGGTTTAATTATATTTTATTTCATAATTTCATGGTTTCACATAATAGGTTTAAGTTGTGAATTAAAAAAAAAAAGTAAAAAATAAAAAATAAATAATATATAATAAAAAAAATCTTCACACTTATTATTCGTAAATTTATTATTTTAAACGTTATTTTATTTAGTTTTGATTCGTTTTTAGATGATTTTTTTTTCACAATAAAAATTAAATGACTATTTTATATACTTTAAAAATATATTTAATCAGTAAAAAAAAATCTAACTAGTCACGAATTTCAACATCCTATGATGGTGTATAATTTTTTTATAGAAAACAAACAACCAAGTTTATTGAAACATCTTTCCAAATTTATATTAGTGTGATTAAAATGTTTGTATATAATTCTTTAACAAATTAAAAATATTTAAATTTGCGACAAATTAAGAGTTAATTAGATTTTTTTTCTTGTATTCAAAATAATTTTTTCCTAAAAAGAAGGTCCATAGATATGATCTATAGAGCTTATGTGGATATTTTGGTTCCATGAATTTTTTCAATAGAAAACTTTTTGATAATGTGAATTTTTCTGATCCCAACCCATATGAGTTAGGACTAAACCATATGAGAAAAACCAAATTGACATGTAATGACTCACAATAGTTATTTAGGTTGTGTTCACTTTGAGGTGATATCCTGTTCACAAACACTAGCGAGCGATTAATTAAAAAAAAAAAAGTGTGTTCACTTGCGATGCATTGCGAGCGAGGAATTGAAGGTAACAACGAGATTTCTGTACTGTAGCGTCACTTGCATATTTGCGAAGATCTGGAGGGATGAACAATGTATTCTCTAAAATGCCCCTTTTCATTTGAAATAATTCCCACATGCATTAACCATAAAATATAAGAACCCACCTCCTTGCACTTTCACTGTGCATTCACGAGTGAGAGATACGACCACTGAAGAACAGTAAAGAATAGTGAAGATTCCTGAGCTTCTTCTGAAACGTTGCTTGATTCAGCCATGGTCACGTTGCACACACAGAAAAGATTCCTTCCTGCACCATTGACAATACAACACTGAGACATATACAGAAGCTTTTTGACCGAAGATGCATTAATATGGTGTATTTGGTTGTTGTGTTGGTTCGTCGACAAGAAGAAGAACATTGTCTTGTGTGCATGTGTTGAGTGCGGAAGAGAAGAAGGAAGAGAAAGGTGACTGAAATAGGTGTGAAGAAGAGAAAGGTCAGCTGAGGTGAGGTTCCATACCACTGTTTTCTTCTTTGTATGGTATGTTTGTGTAATATTTGCAGGGGTAGTGGTAGATGAAGAAGCTGAGGTTTGGTGATTCATACGCTGTCATGAAGAAGAAGATGATGCAGGTGTATTCGATTAAAGGAGGAAGATGAAGAAGCTTTGGTGGAAAATGAAGAAAGGAGTGATTGCAAGCGTATTGGGTGACGAAGACGAAGGGTGGTCTGTTTTGAAGGGAAGGAAATGGCTGGCATATGGGTGATGACGAAGAAGGAAGCTCGGGTGCCGGTGAAGACGAAGAAGGAAGCTCGGGTGCTGTATTCGGTTACCCAGAAGCACGTGTATCCGGTTACCCAGAAGCACGTATCTGGTTACTTCCAAATGCAGTGTGAAACTGGGTGCTGTATCCGGGTCGCAGAAGCATGTATCTAGATACTTCTTCTTCTTGTGTGAAAGCTCTAATCTGTATCTAGTTAACATTGTTTGTATCCGTTTCTTCTTCTTCTTCTTTAAACATTTAATAAAACATTAAATTATTTTTAATAATTTACGTCCATGTAATTAAACGACAATAAAATAAAAAACAAAAAGCATGCTTATAATCATTAATAATATTAATGATAATAATTAATAATATTAATAATAATAACTAATAATAATAATAATTAATAATAATAATAATATTAATGATTATAATTAATAATAATTAATAATAATGATAATAATTAATATAGTAATAATAATAATTAATAATAATCATAAAAATGATTTTTTTTCTCTNTATAATAATAATATTATTAATAATAATAAGGGTTAAATATGTTTTTAGTCCCTATACTTTGGGGCGATTTTGGTTTTAGTCCCTCTCTCAAACAAAGGTACAATTTAGTCCTTCAACTTTAGAAAACTCTGGTTTTAGTCTTTTTTACCAAATTTGTTTAACTTTAGTTGCTGTTTCAAACATGTTTTATTATAACATTTGGATTGTTTAAATTGTTTGACACATTTTTTAAAGTTAAACAATGTATAACATAATAATAATATGTGGAACGATTATCATCCAATGTATAACATAATAATAAAACTCATATGACTATAGTTTGTTTATTTCGTTATAAATATATTAACACAATTATAAATAATTGGAAAAAAAAAATAATCAAACAATTATAATTTGACAACAATACCTTATCTTGATTGATAACCATGCCAACTTTTTTATCTAGTATTTGGCTTACCTCTAACCATATTATTTTCATAATACTGATATTCTTACCATTCTACTACTTGTGTTAGATGTGTAAAGGATGCTTGTACAATAAAAACATCACATAAGAGGGTCATTAATCAGAAAAATCACATCACAGGTAACTATAAATGATGTCTAAATTAAAAATATAATCATTAAACCCAAAAATGATGGATTATAATTATAATTCAATAAACTTCACTTACTCATGAATATAAGAAACGAAATATAAGATCATAAAAACTACATCCATTTATTGATAAAATTTGAAGATAAAAATATTGAAAGTTTGAACGACGGAGGCCAATTTCAAATGAAAATTTAGAAATTAAAAGCATGTTTAACCTTATTATAATTATAAAACAATAAAAACATAAGAATAAGTTAGTATAAATAAATAAAAATATATTTATAAAAGAAAATTGACATGCTACTAACACAAAACATGCATTCCACGTCATATATGTTTCATGTGAGGTGGTGTAAAACTAAAAATGCACATTTTTTGTTTTTAATTTAAAGAGTTTAACATTAGACAATACCACAAGAGATGATAAATGAACATTTACGTTGGTCCAGGGTAAATCGACATCAATATATATTGGCCCTGGGTATAAACGGAAATCAATTTCTTTTCATATTTACATCGACAAATTCTCTCCTCTTTCTCACAACAAAAAGACACATAAAACACTCTTTTAATTAGGGTTTCATCAATCTGGTGGCAAAATAGTGGTGGTTTTAGAGTACTTTTTAAACTAAGTATTCGTGTTTAGTAATGGACATGTTATGGAGAGTTTTTAAACATGTGGATGATTTTTGTGCATACAGAATATTACGACAAAATAAAGAATATTACCATTGGTAAATAGGACAAAAGAAGGAAAGACGCTCTTTGTCCATAAATAGAGGCAGAAGCAACTAGGGTAGGACTCCATACTCCACTGACCTTTCTTCTCCAACATGAAAGACACCATTGTTCTGTACCCCAACATTGGTAGGGGTCACCTAGTGCCGATGGTGGAGCTAGGAAAGCTCATTCTATCCCACCACCCTTCTCTTTCCATCACCATCCTCATCCTCACCCCATCCCCCAACGCCACTTTCACCCTAGCCTGCAACTCCAACGCCCAATACATCGCCGCCGTCTCCGCCACCATCCCCGCCATCACCTTTCACAGCGTTCCAATGGCCCAACTCCCCCTCAACAGCCCTTCCCTCCCCCCTCACCTCATCTCCCTTGAACTCTCCCGCCACAGCACCCAAAACGTTTCCCTTGCACTCCAAAGCCTCGTCAAAGCCTCCAACATCAAGGCCCTAGTCATGGACTTCTTAAACTTTAGCAACCCCAAAACTCTCACTGAAAATCTCACCACAGACATCCCCACTTTCTTCTACTATACATCCGCAGCCTCCAGCCTCATTGTGCTTTTTCATTTCTACGCCACTCTCCCAAAACAAATCAAAGATCAACAGTTTCTACTTCACTGCCCAGGGTTGCCTGCTATCTCCATGGATGACTTTCCAATCGAATCCCTCGACCCTTTGAACTACACTAACCAGATTTTCTCTCAGATAGCGGAAGCCATGAAGGGTAGTTCTGGGATTATAATAAACACTTGTGAAGCGATTGAAGAGAAAGCCATTGCAGTGTTGAACGACGATGGGACCGTGCCTCCGTTGTTTTGTGTGGGCCCCGTGATTTCTGCATCATATGGGGAAGAAGACAAAGGATGTCTGAGTTGGCTCGAGTCCCAACCGAGTCAGAGCGTGGTGTTGTTGTGTTTCGGAAGCATGGGGTGGTTCTCGAGGGAGCAGTTGAAGGAGATGGCTATTGGGTTAGAGAAGAGCCAGCAAAGGTTCTTGTGGGTGGTGAGGACTGAGTTGGAATGTGGTGACTCGGTGGAGGAGAAACCGAGTCTGGACGAGTTGTTGCCAGAAGGATTTTTGGATAGGACGAAGGAGAAGGGGTTGGTGGTGCGGGACTGGGTCCCACAGAGGGAGATTCTGAGTCATGACTCAGTGGGGGGGTTTGTGACTCACTGCGGGTGGAACTCGGTGCTGGAAGCCGTGTGCGAAGGGGTGCCAATGGTGGCGTGGCCATTGTACGCCGAGCAGAAGCTGAATAGGGTGTTTATGGTTCAGGAAATGAAGGTTGCTTTGGCGCTGAAGGAGGAGAAAGATGGGTCAGTGAGTGGGAGTGAGTTGGGGGAGCGAGTGAGGGAACTCATGGAATCTGACACGGGGAAAGAAATTCGTCAGAAGGTTTTCAAGATGAAACTCAGTGCTGCAGAAGCATTGAATGAAGGTGGAACTTCACGTGTTGCGTTGGATAAGTTGGCCATGTCATGGAGAAGTGTAATATAGCATAACATATGTAACATATAGTATCAAATGAATAAATATAAAAAGTTTATGTACTGTCTAATTATCATTTATGAATGATATACGAGTTTTTTTTTTTTTTTCGTATTGTGTTCATGAAGATGCAATGTTGTGTTCTATCACTGTCTATCATGTTACCTCAATCTAAACTTTGACGACACCGACACGTGAAAATAGGTAACTTGGCTCACAACCCGACGTTGGTATCTCTCACACAGGTAGTTATCTAAGTACGATGGTGTCACTCTAAATTTAATTTAAATTTAATAAAATAGATTAAATTTATATTTAATTTTTATTATATTTGATTTGTTTTAATTCTTTCGTTAAATTTAGATTAAATTTATTTTATCAATTAGATTAATTATAGTGAGATTCATATAATATATTTAGGTTGATTTAGTTTTACTTGAACTCAGGTTTATTCGTGTTTGTTTGAGTTTAATTAGTTTATTTGACTCGATTTAGGTATGAATGTTCTGACCTCAATATCAATAAAAGCTTATTTAAGTTAATTTAATCTTAAATTGACTTGATTTGACTTGGATCAATGTCGACTTGGCTCCACTTGAGTTTAGGTTAACTAAGGCACAAATTGACTTGAGTTAACCTAAGACAATGTCGATTCGATTCGATTTTTGACTACGATCGACTCAACTCGACCTTATTACCAATGCATTTATCAACGACAAATTCGTTGATAAAAAGGGTGGCACATTTCTTGCCCAAATCTCTCATATAATGTATAAGCATATATTTTTTCTCCATCTTCTCCCATACGCAACCAACGACCATTAGATCTAGGGCCTCATCATTTCCTAGTGCCAATCGAGCTCACCAATCAGACAACCATCAACACCACCGACGAGACCTTCTTTTTCAATGTTCACGTTTCAACTTCTCTAGCGAGTACCTGCTCACACTACTACAAATGTCTCATGGTGTCTCCAACTTCGTTGTTGTCTCGTATATCGCCGTTATTCATAATTTAACGTTAATAGTGCGACTAGGAACATCATCGACCTAACGATGTCTTTCTTCCCTATCCATTTCTTTTGGAAGTAAGATCCAAGTTTTGACCAAATCCAAAGAGAAAATATTTTTCATACTAGACGATCCATTCAAGGGAAAATATGTTCACTCATAGTTTATAAAGGAAGTTGCACCAATGTAGCTAGCTCAAGACTAGTTACCAAATTGAATTTGGAGACAAAACCCCACCCAAGGCCATAGAAACGTCAATGACTTAATGAACATGGAGAGATATTGACAATGTCTTATGTGATACGGTTCCAATGGAGGCAACTCAGGTTCTTTTCAGGAGGCCATGGTAGTTTGACATCAAGGCCATCCATGATGGCTCACCAATTTTTTTTCATGCACAACTATAAGAAGATCATTCTCAAACCTTTATCCTTTATCTCTTAGAGAAGTGTGTGAAGATTAAATGAAATTTAGAAAAAAGAAAGTTCAAGAGAAAACAGATATGAGTGAAACACATATAGAGCAAGAGTGGAACACCTAAAAAGAGAGAAACACATGAGAAAAAAAATGAGGGATTATTGAAAGTGAGTGAAGTGAAGAAGTTGTTACTTTTTGGAAAACCTCTTATTTACTTTATGGTAGAAATAACATTTTGATTGCTAACCACTCTAAGTAAATTAACCTTTCTTATATTATTGAGTCTTTTTTTATGGTTTCAATGATATTTTTCAAAATGAAATCCCTAGAGGACTACCACCTCTAAAGGTAATTGAACATCACATTGACCTTCTTCCTAGAGCATCTTTGCCAAATAGTCCAACTTACCAAAGCAACCCTCATAGACAAAAGACATTCAAACTCAAGTTGAAGAATTGATTAACAAAGGATGGAGGAAAGAAAGCGTGAACCCATGTGCTATTCTAGTCATTTTATTATTTAAAAAGAATGATTCTTGGAAGATGTGCACATATTGTAGAGCATTAAATAACATCACCATCAAGTATAAATATCTCATCCCCACATTAGATGATTTATTGGATGAGTTGTATGGTACTAGTATATTCTCAAAAATTGACTTAAGAAATGGTACCATCAAATTAGGGTTTGCGAGTGGGATGAATGGAAAATTGCCTTTACAAAAATGGGTTGCATGATTAGCTTGTGATGCCTTTTGGGATAATTAATGCCCTTAAGTACTTTTATAAGATTAATGAACCATGTTTAGAGAGAATTTTTAGACAAATTTGTTGCGGTGTATTTTGTGGAACATTTGTGTGTTTTTTTTTTTTTACTGTGCTTAGAAAGGAAAAGTTGTATGTTAATCTTGAAAAGTGCACATTTTTCACTAAACAAATTGCATTCTTGGATTTAGTGCCAAAGGGGTTTAAGTAGATTATGAAAAGGTGAAGGCTATCCAAAAATGAACTATCCCTAAAAGTTTGAGTGAGGTTATGAGTTTTCATAGACTAGCTAGTTTCTACAGAAGATTTGTAAAGAATTTTAGCACTTTAGGAGTCCTTCTAAATGAGATTAAAAAGAATGTCGGGTTTAAATAAGAATAAAAACAAGAAAAATACTTTGTTTCCCTTAAGCATGAGTTGACTAGTACCCTATGCTTGCATTACCAAAGGATAAGTGCATATTTATGCCCTCATTTAAGCTTTTATTTTAAATTTTAATTGAAATTTTATGCTTAAAGGATTGATTTATATAGGACTTGTAATAGTTGGCTTATTGAGCATTTGAAATGAAAATGTTTTAAAAATTTGCCATAGTTGAAAACGTTTGTTTTGGGCTTCAATGGATTTAAAAATATGTTTTTGGCTTCAACGGATTTTGAAATCCATTTTGGTCTTCAACGAATTTTGAAATCCATTAATTGTGTGATTTAATTTATTTTCAACTTATTTTCATGTTTTTTTAATAATTTAATAAGGCTTTATAATCATATAATTATTTTAATTTATTAAATTTTGACCCGTTTTTTTATTATAAAATGAAAATAAATTGGATAGATATGACTTGTATCTGAGGTGCATCTTCGTATCAAGAAGAGAGTTCCTCGCAAGGTGAAGTGAGGAGTAGACCTATTGCTTCAGCTCGTAGAAGGTGTGGAGATGTTGAAGTTGGTGTTCAGTTTGAGGAGCATCCATATGTTCAGTTTGAGGATCGTCTAGTTAAGCAACATCATGTTTAAGAGGTAGAGCGTGAGGATGTTCCTTAAGTAAATGAGGAAGTTGGTTGACTTTTAGGAGGTCCAAAGGATATTTTCCTACTGACTGATTATGTTGAAGATGTTGCTTATACCTTATGGTACGACTGGGTTAGTGCAAAACTTGAATTTTAAAGGCTACTATTTAGTTTCAAAAAATTTTATAATAATTGTTATTGTGTAGGATTAAGGGAAGATCAAGTTGAACTCTTATGATAAAAGGTTAAAAATATATATGGACCATGTAATAAGGGAATACAACAATTTGTGTTGAACTCTGGTTTGATGTCTCTCTTGAATATTTCCCACGACTACCCCAATAAATGTTTATTATTAGCGTTCAATGAGAGATAACCCTTTGAGATGAGCACTTCCCATTTCTCGGTAGGTGAGATGAAGTTGACAATGGATGATGTGTCGTCGTTGTTGCACCTCCTGATTATAGGAAAATTTTGTAATATTGAGGAGTTGGAATTTGAAGAAGCTCGATCGATAATTGTAGAGATTGTGGACGTGGATGGTGGGAAGGCTAGTGTTGAGATGAGAGACATGCATAGTCCGAAAGTGAGGTTGAGACACATTTATGATGAGTATTATAAGAAACAATAGTGGGAGTAAGTTGTCCGAGCATATGACATGCTTGTTGGTCATAAGAATGTACGTGGCATATGCTTATCTTCATATGAATAACATTATCTTTGATTGAAGGAACATTTTATTTTATTTTTACTTAAGAAGATGTGATATATATATATATATATATATATATCAGCGTGTAACACTTTGTAATTAATTAAAAACAACCATTAATGTTTATTGACATATCTCGACACATTACATAAATGTCATGGTTCAACTAGGCCAATATAAGAGAGTAATGTGCAAATATTTGCATCCTATATGTATAAAAATATTATCACACTTGAGCCTCAAGATAATAGTGTGTTGAGAATATGATATCAACCATATGTCAAGGACAACATTCTTGTAATACTACAAAAATTCTTCAATTTACCAATGGAATATTACCAACGAAAATAAATTCGTTGGTAAATTTTCACCAACGAAAAAGTCGTCAATAAATTCATCGGTAATTTTTATTTTAACTATTGATGAATTTTTTGTTGGTAATTAAAATTTTAAAATATTACCTCATTCAAATTTTATTCTTAAAAATAATTTTAATTATACAAAATATTTATCCTAAATTTTTGTTTTTATAAGACAATATGTTCTCACTATTAATTATTAATAATTTATTACTATTTTAATTTTATAAGAAAGTATTTATTTGAAATTTTATTTCTGTTATAATATAATTTTTTTCATTAATTATTGATAATTTATTATGTTTTAAATTTTCGTGCTAATTAATTAATTAATTCATTTAAATTTTATTGATAAAAATAATTTTAATTTTAAGAAAATATTTATTTCAAATTTGATTTCTATTATAGTTTAAGATTCTTATCACCATTAATTATTGATATTTTGTTACTTTTTAGTTTTTTTTTTCTAATTAATTAGAATTACGGATTTTTTAATTTTATAATAGAAAAACATTTATCCCAAATTTTATTGCATAATATTTTCTCATCATTAATTATTGGTATTTCTTATTCTTTTAACTTTTGTTTTATTTATTTATTTAATTAATTAATTAATTTAAATTTTATAGATAAAAATAAATTTAATTATAAGAAAATATTTATTTCAAATTCTATTTCTATTATAGTATAAGATTTCTTTCATCATTCATTAGTGATAATTTATTATTATTTTAATTTTTGTGTTAATTAATTCTTTTAGATTTGATTGATAAAATTAATTTTAATTAATGGAAAACAATTATCTAAAATTTTATTTCTATTGTAGTTTAAGATTTTTTTTCACCACTAATTAATAATATTTTTGTTACTCTTTTAATTTTTGTGCTAATTAATTGGAATTTATGAATTTTTGTGTTTATTATAGAAAAACATTTATCTCAATTTTTTTTTTTGTATAATATTTTCTCACAGTTAATTATTGATTATTTATTATTCTTGTAATGTACTGTAAGATTTTTTTTATCATTAATTGGTGATAATTTATTGCTCTTTTAATTCTTGTGCTAATTAATTAATTTATTATTTTAGGTTTTATTAATACAAATAATTTTAATTATAGGAAAACATTTATCTCAAAATTTTGAAATCTTTTGATCTTTCTTGGAATGCAATCAATGAAGAATAATAATAAAGTAAAAGTGTAGGGAAAGAGAGATTCACACAGTTGTTGATACTGATTCGGCTCACTACCTACGTCCAGTCTTCTTTCAATCAACCTTAGATTGAAAGGATTCTACTATATTGATTGAGTTCTTACAAAGCAAGACTTACATAGAACAATTGTAACGGAGAATTTATTTCAAACAAAATGCAACAGTATCTCTATAATTGAGTTTACAACTAGAACAAGAATTTAACAAATAACAGTATTGAAAAATTCAAATAATCTTCAATCAATAATTTCCCAAGAGTTTGCTTCAACCTGAGAAGAAGAAGAAGAGAAGAAATGGTAAAGGAAGATTTAGTTTCAGAGAGAGGGAGAGATGAAATCAGGATTATGCAGAGTAACAGAAAAGAGATCATACCAGAGTCATGCTCTTCTCACCGAACAAAATCCTTTAATAGCACATTCTCCTTACGTGCTCTCCTTTCTTTACACGTGTCCATTCTCACAGTGCTTTCTTCCACGTGTCATGTGCTATCAGTTGCATTTCCCTCCATGTCTCCTTCACTTGTTACAATACCCTTCCCTTTATGAGAAACCTTGTCCTCAAGGTTGAAGTGAGGATAAGCTTGTTGAAACTCAATAATATCCTGCTAGGTAGCTTCCTTAGGTGCAGTAGAGTGCCATTGAACCAACACTTGTTGGATGTCTTTGGAATTACGTTGGATTACCCTTGTATCTAGCACTTCCATTAGACTTATCAAAGGGCCAAACTCATTAGTGGTCAAAGGTAAGGGTAAGTATGGTTGATACTGATTTCTAACAAACCTTTTAAGCAAAGAAATGTGAAAAACAGGGTGAATTTTAGTTGTTTGAGGCAACTTTAACTTGTAGGCTACTGCACCGATCTTCTCCACTAGTTCAAATGGACCAAAGAACCTCATGCTTCGTTTCTAATTCTTTCTAAGAGCCACCGAGTTCTGTCTATACGGCTGCAATTTCACTAAGGCGAGATCACCAACTTGCAAGTACAATTATCTTCTTTTCTTATCAGCTTGAACTTTCATGTAATTTTGTTGCACCAGTTTGTCCCTATTGCTTAGAGATTCTTGAAGATTAGGAGGATCTTTAACATTAACTTCATAAGGAATAACCACAGGGGGTTCCCTCCCAAAAACAACTTTAAAAGGACTCATTTTTATATTGTGATGGTAAGAAGAGTTATACCAATATTGTGCCCACGGAAGCATAGAATACCACAACTTTGGATTCTAAAAAACGTAGCACCGTAAATACATCTCCAATGTCTTGTTAAGGATCTCAGTTAGGCAATCACTTTGAGGGTGATATGACGTACTCATTGCCAAAGTAGTGCCTTGAGCTTTGAAGAGATGCTGCCAAAAAGAGCTCATAAAAATTCGATCTCGATCTGAAACAATGGTTCTAGGGAAACCATGAATCTTTGCCACATTATTAATGAATGCTTCTGCCACTGTCTTACTGCTATATTCAGCTTTCAAGGGAATGAAATGCCCAAACTTGGAAAGTCTATCAATTACCACCATGATGGTAGAAAAAACCATGTGAAGGAGGTAGATTAATAATGAAATCCATAGCTATATCCTCCCAAATCTGTTGAGGTATAGGCAACGGTTGTAATAACCCATAAGGTAAAGCTTGATCCACTTTAGCTTGTTGGCAAATACTGCACTGTCGAATATACTGCTTTATATCTTCCTGCATCTTTGGCCAATAAAACTGATTGCAGATTCGGGCTATAGTCTTAGTAGTGCCAGCGTGACCCCCAACTTTAGAATCATGAAACTCCTGCAAAATTTGATTCTTCAATGTCAGGTTTATTGGTATCATTAATCGTCCACTTTTGAAAAGTATGCCATCTTTAACCACAAACTGCTGAGTAGGTAAAGTGCCTTGTTTATGCTGCAGTAGTAACTTGCTCAAATCTACATCCTTCTTTGTCATAAGAGCAATTTGTTCCATCCATTTAAAATTTGATTCAGACCAAGCCAACAAACAACTTTGAGACAAGGCATCAGTTGGGATGTTCTCTTTTCCAGGCTTATAATGTATGGTAAAATCATAGCCTAGAAACTTAGGAAGCCACTGCTGCTGCTCAAGCAATTCTTTCAAGCTTTTCTGATCTGTTTTAATGATGAACTTATGGCCCAGCAAGTAATGTCTAAACTTAGGTAAGGCCTCGGTGATGGCATAAAATTCTCTGATATACATAGATTGTTTTTGCATTCGAGGAGAAAGTTTCTTTGAAAAGTAAGCAATTAGAACTTGAGATTGGCTAAGAACAACTCCAATTCCAGAACCCGAATCATCCGTTTCCAAAACAAAAGGCTCATTGAAATTAGGAATGGCAAGCACAGGGGTAGAGGTCAAAGCATTCTTCAATTTTTCAAATGCTAGAGAGGCATTTGGAGTCCACTAGAATGAGTCCTTTTTCAGCAAATCTATTAAAGGTGTAGCGATTGTGGCATACCCCTTAACAAATCTCCTATAGTAACGAGAGAGGCCTAAAAACCCCCGCAACTGTTTGACTGTTGTTGGAATAGGCCACTTTTTAACAGCCTCTAATTTATCATTTTCCATAGCCACACCTGTACCTGATAAGGTATGGCCCAAATAATCAATTTCCCTCACTCCAAATGAGCATTTTGAGAGTTTGACGAATAATTGCTGCTGTTGCATAGTTTTCAGGACTAATTCCAAATGATATAAGTGATCTTCCCATGTGGCACTAAACACCAAAATATCATAAAAAAAGACTAGCACAAATTTCCTCAAATATGCTTTGAAAATCTCATTCATTAAACTTTGAAAGGAAGTCAGTGCATTAGTTAAGCCAAATGGCATTACAAGCCTTTCATAATGACCATGGTGGGTTCTAAAAGCAGTTTTATATCTATCATCCGGATTCAATAAGATTTGGTGATAACCAGACCGTAAGTCGAGCTTGGAAAAGAAAATTGCTCTAAATAACTCATCAATAAGTTCATCCACCATGGGAATGGGAAAATTATCTTTAATTGTAATTGCATTCAAGGCTGTATAATCTGTACATACCCTCCATGAGCCATCTTTCTTCCTTACCAAAATGATTGGAGAAGAAAAAGGACTTTTGCTTGGCTGGATTATGTGTTCCTTAAGCATGTCGTGCACCAATTTTTCAATTTCAGCTTTTTGACAATGTGGATACCTGTATGGTTTAACCTTGATAGGTTGAGAGCCCTCCAACAAAGGAATAAAATGATCATGGAAACGAGGTGGTGGCAAGGATGTGGGAACACCAAAAACGGAATTATACTTGCATAACAGCAAGGCCAATTCTGGTGCCATATCCACAGGCAAGTCAAACGTATAGGACTGAGGGAGACTGTCTTTGAACATTTGCATACTGAAAATCTCAACAATAGAATCCGTATTTACCATTCGTCGGATGTGATGTAAATGTGCCTGCATCAAGGAAGAATCAATATTGCCTTGTAAAGTTATAAATTTTCCTTCATGTAAAAACTTCAATTGTAAGGCATCATAATCCGCAATATGGGATCCTATGGTTTTTAATCAATTAGCTCCCAAAATCAAATCAGCACCTGAAATAGGAAGCAAAAATACAGGTAATTCAAATCTAGCCCCTTGAACTTGAATATGCAACGCTTTAATAAATCCTTCAGCTTTCATATAACTACCATTTCCCACCATAACTTTGAACAAGGGAGCTGGTTCAATGTCCAACTTAAGAAACTTAAAAATTCGTGGCTGTAAAAAATTATCCGAACTGCTTCCATCTACCAATACTGCGATTGGCAAAGAATTAATGTGAGCCACAAAACGAATGGTGCCAACGCCTAAGCCTCCCTTCATAGCGTTTAAAGACAAATGATGAGTATCTTCTAATCCATCATCACTGGTTGTATGAGTGACAAATTGTAGATTGTCATTCTCATTATCATGATCGAAATCCTCCTCTTTAGCTTGTAACCTCAACAACTGTCTATTAGTACACTTATGATTGAAGGTAAACTTCTCATCACAGAAATAAAATAAACCTTTTTCTCTCCTCACTTGCATCTCTGCAGGGGTAATTTTTTTAACATTGGGGTGGCGTATCGATGGACTGCTAGGTGCGGGCAGCAACGGAGGTAATGAAGTTTTCAAATTATTCTTTACTATAGTAAGATTTGCACTGGTAGATGACAAAGGAGAATATCAATGATTATATGTGGGAAAACGCTAATGCGTAACTAGAGCATACTTTTCTTCATACAATTTGGCCAAAGATACTACTCTCAGAAGAGTAGTAGGGCATTGAGCCACTACATCCCTTCTAATATGACGGTTTAAACCACTTAAGAAACAATTTAGCATTGCGCCATCAGTAAGACCCTCAGATCGATTATCTAGAGCCATGAATTTGAGATAGTACTCCGATACTGTTCCTGATTGATATAGTTTGAACAATTCTGCAGTGGGCGAGTCAAAAGGAGAAGGTCTGAAATGACTTTCCAAAGCTCTCATTAATTCTGACCATGTTCGAACTACCGTCATACGATGCAACATTTGAAACCACGGGATTACATCCTTCTCAAAATGTATAGAAGCAATCTCAACTTTGTCTTGATCCCAAGTATGATAATAATTAAAAAACTGCTCTGCTTTGAAAATTTATTCAAACATTGGGGTTGTGCCATCAAAGTGAGAAAAACCTAGAAAAAAAAAAACAGTTTTTACATAGTTACACCTTTAAATATTTGGAGGGGAAATTAACTTCAAATTGTTGTACGCAATCATATTTATTTAAGAAAGGTAATTATATTTACAATGATAATATAAAAAGTTATTTTATAATTAATTAACAAAAAAAATATATGTACTAATATATAATTAATCGGTAGAGTATATTCATCAATACTTATATATATATATATATTCATCAATACTTTTATATATATATATATATATATATATATATATATATATATATATATATATATATATATATATATATATATGGGGTTTGCTAACTTACGTAAGAGATTTTTTTAGTTGGTACATTTTAACAAAGTGTACTAAGTTTTAGGTTACAAAAAAGTTCCTATTAAAAAAACTGACCTTAAATTCAAGGGTATTTTAATAATTTTAAAATTTAATTTAAAATAAAAAAAAGGTAGTTATTCATCTTATTGATCCATGTGTATAAGTAGTTATCACCTTTTATTTTACTTTTTATTTTAAAAAACAACTACCTTTTATTTTATTTTTTATTTTAAAAAACAACTACTTTTTATTTTATTTTTTATTTTAAAAAACAACTACCTTTTAAAAAATATATAATAAAAGGTAATAACTTCTCATTAGACCAATCAGGATCATAAAAAACTAGTTTTTATTTTTTTATTTTAAATTAAATTTTAAAATTATTAAAATATCCTTGGATTTAAGGTTAGTTTTTTTTAATAGGGATTTTTTTGTAACACACTTTGCAAAAATGTATCTGTTAGATATATCATATTTAACACTTTTTCAGTATATTTAACATGGTATCAGAGCCTTCGATTGCGTTTTTTACCCTTTTTGGCCAGCATTTTTGGGCGTGCACTCCTTCATTTCCCTCCATTTCTATTTTAATCTGCTAAAAAGGTTAGTTTCTTTGTTGAAAACTTATTTTTTATGCATGTTATTGGCTTTTGGGTATGCATGTTATATGCTTTTATGTATGCATGTTATTGGCTTTTGTGTATATGCATTTTATTGGCTTTTTTGTATGTATGTTTTTGGCTTTTAGGTATGCATGTGTTATTGGCTTTTTAATATATGCATGTGATAAAGTTTAGTTGTGTTATTATAATTGGCATGTTAGATTATAAGTATCATATCATTGAGTGAAACTTAGTTCCCGTTTGAAATTTAACACAAATGATTAATCTTTTAATCATTTGTATTGAATTTTGAATTGTCCATTTGGACAGTTTGGGAAAATTATTTTTCATATATTTGCTATAACATGTACGTTGGAGTTTATGCATAAGATTTATAAAATTTGGGTTTAGTATTTGTGTTATTCTCTGGAGGCATATTTGATTGTGGTCATTCTTGACTACTCTCATTTCGTGTATTTCGGAGACCAATGCGAAATGTTGTCGCAATCTTATCAAATTTATGCTGTAGACTTCTTTGCACATGTCTTAACAATTTATGAAATATAATTTTTCTGAATGGGTAGGGCCTAACCTTGTGAGAGTTAAAAAATTGAAATTGATGAAGTATGTTACGAACATAGTATGGATCGAAGCTGGATGAATGAACGTTGCATATTTGAAGAATACGAGAAAGGTGTTTCGGTGTTCTTGCAATATGTTCAAGAAAATGCAAAGTCTGTGAACAAAACATATTTTTGTCCTTGTGTTTGTTGTCTTAATCAAATATGGCAAGACTCAGGCAATATTCATGATCATCTATTCATGTTCGGCATAATGAGAACGTATACCGTTTGGACTTGGCATGGAGAAGTACTGGACCAACCTACCACGTCACGAGGAACAAATTATGTGGAAGAATGGATGAATGATCATTTAGAGGACATGATACGTGATGTTGGTGAAGATAACTTTGGAAGAGCTAATTTATATGGTTCTCTTATAAATGACTCAGAGCAATCGTTGTACCCAGGCTGCTCGAACTTTACACGTCTGTCTGCTACTTTGAAATTGTTTAGTTTAAAAGTAAGGAACAGATGGACCGATAAAAGTTTCACAGAGTTGTTAGAGTTGTTGAAGGAGATGCTTCCAGAAAATAATACTCCACTTATTCGTAATTACGAGGCCAAAAGAATTTTATGTCCAATGGGTCTTGAATATCAAAAGCTACATATTTGTCCCAATGATTGTGTTTTGTACATAAAGGAGTTTGCTTCGCTAAAGTATGGTCCAACATGTGGTTTATCCCGTTTTAAAAAGAAATCTGACATAAACACTATTGATGAAGGTAATGATGGTGCACTTGCTAAGGTGATGTGGTATTTGCCTATAATACCTAGGTTGAAACGTATGTTCTCTGTTAAAGAAGATGTAAAGAACCTTAAATGGCACGTTGTCGGACGAAAGTGCGATAATCTTCTTCGACACACAGCTGATTCACCACAATGGAAGAAGATTGATGAAACATTTCCAGAATTTGGTGCAGATCCAAGAAACTTAAGACTTGCACTTGAACCTGATGGTATGAATCCTTATGGGAACTTAAGTAGCAAACACAGTTCATGGCCAGTTATGTTGATGCTATACAATCTTTCTCCTTTGTTGTGCATGAAGAGAAAATATGTGATGTTGTCCATGATGATATCGGGTCCTAGACAACCTGGCAATGATATTGATGTTTACTTGAAACCTTTAATTGATGATTTAAAATTGATGTGGGAAGAAGGTGTCGAAGTGTTTGATTCAAATGTTGAAGAGAATTTCCGTTTGCGTGCAATGTTGTTTTGCACTATAAATGATTTTCTAGCCTATGGAAACTTGAGCAGTTATAGTGTTAAAGGTCATTTTGCATGTCCGATTTGTGAAGAAAACACTAGTTACCTTCAATTGAAGCATGGTCAGAAGACGGTATATACAAGACATCGAAAGAAGATTGGGTTGAGGATTCAATGAAAGTGTTGAGGATAAGGTTGTGTCCAGACCCCGAAATGGTGAAGAGGTGTACAATGAAGTCAAAAACATGACATTGTGTTCGCAAAACATTATAAAAGTACCTTTGTAGAAAACATTTGGAAGAAACGATCAATATTTTTTAATCTTCCATACTGGTGTAAACTTGATGTTCGACATTGTATTGATGTGATGCACGTTGAAAAAAAATGTTTGTGACAGTGTCATCGAAACTTTATTAAACGTGAAAGGGAAGAACAAAGACGGAATAAAAGCACGACAAGATTTGGCTAAAATGGGAATTTGATCTGAGTTACATCCACAGACAATAGGAAGACGCACCTATCTGCCCCCAGCCTGTCACACTCTTTCTAAAAAAGAAAAACAAAGTTTTTGTAACTCTTTAAGAGCTTAAGTAAGTTGGTTTAAAGTCTCACGATTGTCATGTATTGATGCAACAATTGTTACCAGTTGTTATTCAAGGCATATTACCTCCTTCTGTTAGGGGTATTCTAAGACATTTGAGTTTGTTCTTTAATGCTATTTGCAAGAAAGTTGTTGACCCTCGAGGTTTAGATCAATTGGAAAATGAAGGAATAAGACTACTATGTGAATTGGAGATGTATTTTCCACCTTCTTTTTGTGATATCATGGTTCATTTGATTGTTCATCTAGTCCGAGAAATTCAAATATGTGGGCCGGTTTTCTTAAGGTGGATGTACCCTATTGAAAGATACATGAAGATCTTAAAGGGATATGTCAAGAATCAGTATCGACCAGAAGCTTCAATCATAGAGCGATACATTGCAGAAAAAGCCATTGAATTTTGTTCAAGTTATATGCTAAGTTGTGAACCAGTGGGTCTTCCCAAGAGTAGTCATAAAGGAAAATGTGAAGGTAAGGGTGTTCGTGGTGTGAGGATTCAAAGTGTTAGTAGAAAAGAACTTGATCAAGCTCTTTTGTACATCTTAAACAACACTGATGATGTGATTCCTTACATTTTTGAACACGTTAATGAAATAAAGGCATCACACCTAAGAATGAGGGAAACAATGGCATATTAATGAACATGTCAAAACCTTCTTACAATGGTTTAAGAAAAAGATTTATGCGACTCCACATGTTTCTAAAACTCTATTAAGGTTATCTCGTGGGCCGAACACAGATGTCATTACATATGGTGGGTACTATATAAACAATATTTCTTTTTAGACAAAGGAAGAAGATGACAAAAGTAGAGTTCAAAATAGTGGGGTTACACTACAATCTGAGGCTGTGCACTTAAAGACAAAAATCTAATCACTGCATTAATGAGTTATTTTGGAATAATACAAGAAATATGAGAGGTGGATTATGTGAGGTTTAGAGTCCCAGTTTTCAAGTGTAAATGGGTTGATATAAATTCTGGTGTCATGACAGATGACTCTGGTTTCACTGGTGGGCTGTCACAACCCACACAAATTTAGTGTGCATAAAAGAATGTAGTATAGACTAGGAAGTGACTCCTAGGTCCTCTCTCAAGGAACAAATGTGGTTTGATAATTAGGTCAAACACAAAGTGGGGGGGAGGGGGGGTTGTGAAGATTTTTTGCAAGGAAAATTAAACTAATTTATAACTGGAAATTAAATAAAGATGTAAGCAAAACTGAAAGCATTGGATGTTGAAAACATGAAGACCGAACGGTTCTTCACAAGGCCGAACGATCCTATTCACAAGGCCGAACAGTTCTAACACGAGTGTGCCAAATACCGATCGGTTCTGTTCATAAGAGCGAACGGTCCTAATGAGGAGATCGAACAGTAAATTAAGCAGTGAGCGAAAAGAAATGCAAACGGAAAACTAAGTGCAGCCGAACGGTTTTAAGGGTGACCGAACGGTACTAAAGCAGTCGCAGAAACAGTAAATTGTGCAGAATGCGAAAAACGTAACAGTAAATGAAAATCGTAATGGACAAATGAAACTGCAAAGCTGGAACGAAAATCTGGGAAATTGAACAGTAAAAACCGAACTGATGAATAGTAAAAAAACGAAAGCAGCAGATGAACAATAAAAGCGCAGTAATGAATAAGACCATGAACAGTAACGAAGATGAAAGTGAATAGTAAAATGCAGAGAACGTGAATGAACAAAATAACTTGTGTAGCAACAAATTCAACCATGGAATTGTAAAGAAAGTGAGTTCAATTCATTAAAAGGAAAGAAAGCAAGACCAAGCAAGACCTTAAACCTCCCCCAAGGGGGAGGAAGAAGAAGGAACTCCCAAAGAAAAATGCAAGTGGCGGCTGAGAGCTCTATGAGAAATCTGCTTTTAGGGTTTTTATATAACCCAAAAAAAAAAATACCAAAATGCCTTCCTATGGCCTAACCTAAAAGTAGACCAACAATTTGGCCCAAAGTCCTAAACTATGACCCATTGCCATTCTAAAATGAAATTGAGCTACACTATTGACGTGGCCACCCTCTTGAAGTCCCAGGATGTGCTTCCAACACTGCTGTTGAGTTTCTCTGATCACCTCAACTAACCGTTCGGTTAATACTAGCTTGTTGTTCGGTGAAACACTACTCTGGAGGTTGGTTCATTGGTGCTTAGTGCAGTCTTCATCAGACCGTTCGGTAGTGTAGTGCTCGGTCATTGACAGGCCTTCAATGTAGGCTTCAACAGACCGCTCGGTCTAGTACACTTTGTCAGACTGTTCTATCAAGATTCACATGCAGCTACCAAGACCGTTCGGTATTAGTCATCAATTGTTCGTTCGGTTCAGTAATGCGTTACGGGCTCAAGAACTGGTGATCGGTGCAGACTTCATCAAGACCGTTCGGCACATAACTAATCAGACCGTTCGGTCAAGCCTTCTGCAAACCGTTCGATCAGGACCGACCATCTTCAATGGACTCTTTCTCAACCTTTCAACAGTGATTGTCCTGCACAAAATGATTGAAATAATTAATCCCAAATAATTCAAATTAATCCAAATAAGATTTAGTCTTGAAATTCAGCCCAAATAGTGAAAATGAGATAAAAATGGAGAATTAAACACATTTCACTAACACAATATGGTGCGAAAAGCTAAGTAAATAGTATAAAATATTGATTCATCAAAATAGACCACACTTAGTCTTTTGCACTCCTGGGCAAAATCAAGACGTCGAACAAGGAACAATTCATAGGACATCAGGGAGGTGACACAAACTCAGCACACAGAAGAACAAAGACTAACAAGGAAACAAACAAATATTATTACAGTCCTCAAGAAATTTGGACAAAGAAATTAAGTAGACAATATCCAACACAGTTTCAAAGAAAGAAGATACTCATGAAGTCATCCAAGAAATTCAAGACATAGTAAAATGATCAATCAACTCAAGAGTTGAATCAAAAGTAACAAAACCTTAAAGATGCATTATCAGTGTTTCTCTCAAGTGTCTAAGGTAAACAATGTCAACTCAATGCACTCAAGAAAACAAACACAAACAGACTTGGCAGGCCTCTAATATCAACACTCAAAACATATGCATGTTCAAATCAAAAGGTCTTTTCATGGTTGTAACGGGGCCAAGGACAAGGGAGGATAAATGTGGATAAGAAGCTATAAACCAAAAGAAATAGAGGAGCAATGGGAAACAAGCGAAAATACAATCAAATCACACCCAAAACCCTCTTATTCAATCCTCTTCTTGACTCCATTATGCACAATTTTTTTTTCATTTTTTTTGTTGTTTTTTTTTTTCTCATCCTGTCTCTTTTCTTTTCTCTCTTTTTAGGACACAACTCTAAGAGACAAGATACACAACATATTTAGAACAAACAAAAGCAAGAAGAGGAACCAACTAGCCAATTTGTCAAAATCCCCAAGGAGACCATACTTGTTCCCAAAACACTTCCAAAGCTTCAAAATTCCCTAAGGTTAAGGTAATCATGGTTTTTCAGTTAGGACTAGTGTATGAGCTTGAAAACAAAGAAATGGGGAAAATATAGGCTCAAAAGGGTTTATCAAGGGATTAAAACAAGGTAGGCTCATCTGGCTAGAGAGGCTCAACAACAAAACTGCCTTTATCACTTCCAAACATGCATATCAATCAAGAATCATCAACAAGAGTCAAGCCAAGGCATATGTGCAAGTAATCAAGAGACATATCACACACAAGAAAGAATATCAAGTGGCTCAAATTCTCACATAGGGCATTTCTGTCACAATCAAATCAACCTCTCAAACATCATAATCATCTTTCCAAGCAAAGAAAAGCAAGAATTTAAACAAATCAGAGTATCAATGAAGTGAAAGACATGTCTACAACCTAAACCAAGTTCAGAAATCAAGAGAAACATGCAAAACACTACACAAGACAAAACGAAAACTACCTAGAAAACAAAAAATTTAACGTAGAAAACATAAATTAATCAAAGAAAAATGAGAATCTCCCTCAATAGACCACACTTAAACTTCATAGTGTCCTCAATGTGTCACAAGCATCAGATTAGAAATCAAAACAGTCAACATATCATGGACAAGTGTAATAAAAGCGGGAAAGGAGGAGAAGGGAAAAGGAAAACTCCCCTGGTCATAGTGGCAGGTGCCAATTTTGGACTATCAGGGAGATATCTTCCACCACAGGATCCAGCATGGAAGTTTTGAAGAGGAATTGCTTCAACCTCCAGATTTGATCGAGAAGGGAGATATCCTCCACAACTGGATCTAAGAAGAAGTGATTGTTGATGAGCAGGTTCAGTTGGTGCCTATTAATCTTCAAACTGTCGGCACCTTTGTCTTCCACCATGGGTGTGTGTTGGTCAAATTCATATGTACCTCCTGCAACATGGTTAGTGCAATATGGTTCCACAGAAATAACATGCAGGGGTTTAACACCCAATCCCAGTGTAACAGGCTGAACCTCAGATAAACCCTCATAACATGAATCAATTTCAAATGTAGAAACAATATCAACAACAGTCTCAGATTCATGTTCAGTGCATGGAGAACAAACATTCATATGTGATAGCAAAAAGTGGTTCTCATCATGCAAAGAGAGAGAATTAGAAGCATGCTCATCAACAATACAATCATCAACATACCTATCAATAGCATAATCATCAACAACAAAATCAATCTTAGGTATGCTTACTTCCACCTCCCTGGAGATTTGTAGAGTGGTGGAAGGTGAAGCTGGTCTACCTATCTCAAAAGTGTTGCTTATATCTACCTATGCCTCAACATTTTCATCAGACTCACAGTTAGTATCTGTTGACTCACTGACAAGTGTACCAGATCGTTCAACTAATATAATCGGTAATGCTCGATATCGTTCTTCCCAAGAGACTCGAAAGGCCTTATCGTTCGTGTGAATTGAGATCATAAGACTTGTAGAGAAAAATTAATTGTTGTGAATGCAAAAACACAAAATAAACATGCAATGCGTTTGATTCAGTTGACAAGAAAAAGGCTATGGATGAATGGAGTTGTTGGGGGTTGACAATTTCATCTTATCCGCTCCCTCTTATCTACACCTCTTGTTTAATGTGCTTGATTATCTAATTGTTATGCAAACTTTCTTGGCCTACCCTTAACCCGATCCCTCAGCGAAAAGAGCATATTACTAATTACCGGCTTGCTATCCCTAGCCTCCCCTAGCAACTAGCAACACATT
>NC_028351.1:32439410-32447082 GCF_000741045.1 Vigna radiata var. radiata | reverse complement strand
TTATCGAATGAGTTAAACGATAAAAGCTTTAAGCGCAGATGAGAACCCAACAATTGATAATCAAAGCATATGACAATCATATAAATAAACAAGAGTTTCAATAAAAGAGAGTTTCAAAAGATTACATTGTTTCCCCCAACAACAAAAGGGTCTAGTTCACCATTGTCATGGTGAACCTAGATGAAAATAGTGGAAGAATGGAAGAGAAAACCCTAGATAGGATGAAAAGGAGCCTAAGCATCCAAGAGATCTTCTCCAGAGAGTGAAAATTAGGTCTGGTTGCCCTCTTCTGTCAAAAGAATGAGAATGAAATCGTAATATGGCTATTTATAGCTGAGGAGCGTCACAGAAAATGGGCCCAAGCCCAGCAGACAACCGCCTGGTGTCACACTTATGCCGCCCGGCGGTTTGCCCATAATTGCGCCACTGCCCGGCGCCAAGGGTCCACTGCCCGGCGGTTTGCCTCTAATCGCAAATCCGGCCAACGTCTACGCCTGGTGCCACCTCCTCGCATCTGACCGCCCAGCGTCTATTCCTATACTCTCATATTCTTCAATTTTCTTCCTCTGTCTTGAGTCTAAGACCTTCATTTTCAACTCCAATCTTCACTTTCATCAAAATAGTTGCAAAACAATGCAAAACAAGCATAATATCGCTAAAAACAACTTTTGACTCTCTACTGATTCATTTATTGAGTTTTGCTTGATTCTAAGCTCATTCTCAACCTTGAGGGGTGTAATTTGGTCTAAAATGATATATGAAAATAACTGTTTTTCAACCGTTATCAGTATCACAAATCATAAAGTTGGAAGCTGGTTGTATCACATAATTGATTTCAACACAAATAGAGCAAGAACCAACTTCACAACTACATTTAAAATTTTCAGAAAACTGTGAAAGATCAAAATTTAATCCCAAGTCTAAAGCATCTTCATTTTTCACAGTTTCTATATCAAAATCATCACTAACATGTGAGTCTACAGTAGAATCAAGAATATTTGAATGCATAAACAACTCAGGCAAAGCAAGTGGAATTTCAAGTTTAGAGAAAACCTGTGCTGATTCATGATTCATCTCACCAATAACAGCAGAATGAGCAATGCATCCTCAAGTGCAAGAGTGGGAAGATAGGAGGGTGGGAAAGTAGATGACGTAGTAGTAAGCTCATGACTCTACTCCCCATCTCATATGTGAATGACACTAACATCATTTGGAAGCTGAACAGTTTGGAATGGTGATTCCTCTGAAACTTGAGATTGTTCCTCGGTGCACTACGTGGCCATCTGCCCCCACAACTCATTCAATGTAGGCTCAGAAGAAGTAGAAGATTTGGCAGGTGCCTCTTGCTGTTGTTGTTGCCTCTGATTTTTCTATTGTGGTTTCCTGTTATTGTAGATGCTCATAGCATAAGGTTGAGGCTCATGAAACTGCAACTGCTATGATTCCTGGACCGGTGGAGGCATACAAGGAGTCTAGAATGATGGTTCCTGATATTGATGTTGTGAAGTACCATACCATCCCAAGTTAGGATCAGTCCACCCAGGATCGTCGCAATAACCATACCGTACAGGGAAGAATTTGTCTAGAAACTAATGCTTCAGATCTTCCCAACTGGTGACGGATCTTGGAGGAAGACAATAACATCAATCCTTTGTTGCTCCGTGTAATGAGTGCCCAAATGCCCTTAAGAACATGTCTTCATCCGGGACATCTGGAGGTTTCATTAAAGAGCATAATGTGTAGAACTCCTTCAAATGTCTACATGGGCATTCACCTGCAAAACCATGAAACCTAGGCAGCAAATGTATCAGTCTAGTGGTCAAAACACAAGGAATGTCCTCCTCATCAAGTGGAAACGGCTCCCTAGGAGCATTCTCATGAGGTGGAGGAGGAACCTTACTGTTCTCAACATAGAAATCAACAAGAGAATCATAATCATCGGCACAGGCAGAAGAAACAGTATCCACATAACCAAAATAGGTAGACATAGGAAAGAAGGGGAAAAAAAGAATGCAATGAAAATATGCAACTAAAGCTACCTAAATGTAACACACAATAACGAACACACAAAACAGAACACCACACTCACAACACAAGACAAAACTCAACACACACTAACAAAACAAAAGACCTAAAACCGAACTGTTGGTCCCCGGCAACGACGCCAAAATTTTGATGGGTGTCGCACCCCATCCAAAATTTAATGTGCATAAAAGAATGCAGTATAGACTAGGAAGTGACTCCTAGGTCGTCTCTCAAGGACCAAACTGTGGTTCGAGAATCAGGTAAAACACAAAGTGGGGGGGTGGTTTGTGAAAAGTTTGTGGTGAATGCGGATGAACTAAATCAAAACACAGACGCAAACTGATAATTAAACACAAATTTAAAAACGGTTTCAAAGACAGAATGGAAACGGTTGGTCATTAACTTAATTACAATGCTTCCTATCACAGATCAACAAAATAAAGCCGACTCAAACCTCTAATCCAACACAATTAATCAACTAAGCGCAGGCTAATTATGTTTTCATAAAAGCGGACTAAGCGAACGCAATGTTAATATCAAATCTAATTTACACCATGCAGTTTCATCAACTAAGAGAAGACTCAACACCAATTGGACAACTAAGTGTATACCCAATTGCAAGTGAAAATACAGATTTCATATTAACCAAGTCAGAGTGGCAAATACAATCACAGTCCAAAAATCTCAAAGAAGCAATGCAATGTCGCTAATGACCAACTCAATTAATTTAAGTTATGATGACAATTAAAGTAGCAAGACCAAACATATTAGACAACATTAAAACAAATTAAAATACTAGACCCTAACACTGTAACAAGCAATCAACTAACATGGTTAAAATTATTTAAATGCAACACTAAATCAAAGCAATGAAAAACAACTAAACCTACTATTTGAACTAATTTAAAACAAAAGAAATAACAACATAATTTTTCCTACCACTCACGTGACCAAGTGCTTTTTCCAAAGGAAAGTTGAAATTGCAATGCTCTTAAAAGAATTCTCTTTTAGCTGTGACATGTTGGACACCATTTGCTTCATTTAAAAAATTTTAAAATGGGAAATATTTCCCTCTTCAGAGACGTGCAGCTACTAAAATCAATGCATCTTCTTACTATAGCAAAAGGTAAATGCACCCAAATGTTCAAGAAAAGGGACCTCCATCCAGGTGGCGGCTGGCATCATTTCTCCCAAAATGAAATAAGCAATACTTTTCTAAAAGCAAAGTCGTGACCGCCCTGCACCGCTTCTATCTAATCTACTTTGCTACTTCTTCATTCCAATGCATGAGTACAATAAAAGAAAACCTCATCTCATCCAAGCATGAATATAATAAAAAGAAGAAAACTCATGATGTGACAACATGGTGGACAAAAGCAAAGCAAAGAAAATAAAAGGATCATGATGTGCTACACCTCTGTAACACCACACACTCCTCTACCTAATCACCTAGCTAAGCATCTAACTACTACTTTCTAAAAGAAAAGAAATGCATTGTTAAATATTTAGCTTCCAATGGCACGTCCCAATCCTAGCTTCAAAGCTATTTTTCATTTTATGAAAGCAATAAAAAGGCTAGCACATCCCTTGCTGCAGAAACGAAATGCCAACTAAAAAGGAATTAGATTGCACTTCCAAAAATTATCAAAGTTGTCACCGTTAACATTCCAAAAAAAAAACCAAAGAATGAAAATGTGATAAAATGATTCCCCAGAATTTGCTGCAGCGCTGGACCATAAAAAGAGAAGAGAAAAAAATTCTCCTTCATTCAACCAATGCCATCTACCGAGAACATTCCTTCAAAGAAAAAGCCAACTCTCCAAAAAAAACGTTCCAGTTGAATGTGTTAAGTGACGGTTGGAAATTTTCAATCCCAAGGGTCTTGTGCACTTAAAAATGGGTGGGGTCCACCTCTAAAAGAAACCCTAGGGCTAGGCCAAGTGTCCCACAAAATTGGGCCTTTACATTTTTGCCACTAAAAGGGCCCATTGCACATAAGCTTAATTAAAGTTTCTAGCAAACTAAGTTACAATTTAATTAAAATTTGAGATGCCTAATTGTAGAGTCTTTAATTTATTTGCCTCCTTCCTAATGCTCCAAAATATGTGTCCAATATTTTCCCTGCAATTAAAAATGCATTTAATTAGCTCAGAAAGTTCAAATTAATTAAAATTAGAATTTCCGGTCAAATTAAACACTATTAGGAAAAACAGGAAAATACCAGACAATTAAGCACAATTTCCTGATTTATTTAAGTGTAATAAACCAAATACAGTCAAGAAAATATCAACTCATCATTCAAATTGGTAAATCTTAATAAGATGAATTACAGTGATGAACCATTTATTATGGCTATTCAAGCAAGGCAAATGTTCTACGTAAGTGATCCAACGAATAAAAAATGGTCAATGGTTTTGGAAGGAAAAAACATGCACGTGTATGATGATGAACGATATCTTTATATACTTGAAGACTCAATTGATGACGTTGCCGATGACATTCATGCAATTCGTAGTGATCACAATGATGGGATCTAGGAGAAAACAATATCTTAATAAGTAACGTGTTTTTTTTGTTTTGACTTTATATGTAATTTTAATCAGATGCATATTTGAATTAGAACTAACCTTGTATGTACTTTTCAGGTATGTCAACCTCAGACTCAGCATCAGGACAGACCAGACGTACACGAGGCGTGACACAGTTGCCAGAAGTGACATCTGGATACGTTGATGAGCAAAGGAGACATGTTGAGATTTACCCTAAATCAAGTGTGGCATCAGGGCCAAATGCTTATAGGTATAATAGTTATCTGGGTAAGTTAGCAAAAAGCCATGTTTCTATCCTTCATGCAAGTTGGGATGATGTCCTAGAGGTCGAGAAGAACCTCTTATGGCAAGATCTTCAAGTATGTTTACTTAAAAGAAATTTTATATACTTATTTCTTTGATCTTATTATGTCATTAACATGTTCTTTGTTTTAAACCGCTAAATTATGATGTTCCAAACACACTTCAGATGAGAAAGAAAGTGTTATCACATATATCGAAGAGATGGAGGGATTTCTAGACAAGGTTGACACGTTTGTATGTGTTTGGAGACAGACAACATGAGAATCTAAGTGAGCATTATTCCTTCACAAAGGAAGAGTGGATGCAGTTTTGTGCATCTAGAGAAAGTGAGGAATGAAAGGTATTTATTATTTTATACTTATGAATATACAGGGTTTTACAAGGTAAAAAGTGAGCAGTCCAAAAAAAGGCAAAGGCTAAATGATGCACCACACTTGTTATCACGAGATGGTTATGCGAAACTTAAGAAGAAAATTAAAAAGAGTTGAGCGGATGAGTTAGGGCTTGAGTCCCCGAACCTTGGACCTCCACCTACTAGGTACGAGCTGTGGAAGGCTGCTCAAACAAAATCAGATGGGAACATGACATCTGCCTCAACTGCGTTGATCTCATAGAGAATTGTAAGCTCAAATTCTAGACATTGTTTGATTGTGTATTTATCATACCATGTCTTTTAATTTACAAAGTGTTTTTTTATGTGCAGGATGAGTTGGTTGAGTAGTAGATATAGGAAACATTTACTACCCAAGGTAGGGATGACATTCTAACAACGACCATTGGAAAACTAGAACACTCAGGACGTGTACATGGAGTTCCTGAGGCGATTGGTCTTCGTGACTACTTTGGCCCTACACAAAAAACCACTCAATCAACGAATCAGGAAGCACTATCTTCAGTGGGAGGAAAGACTTCGCCAAAGCATGAGAAACATGAAGGACCGATTCAATCAGCAACTACAAGAAAAAAAACAAATACAAAGAGCGCTTGAACAGAAGCTGCAATCCATGACGCAGGGCTCCTTGGGGTTGCCCACTGAAGCTCCCACACCACCTTGTGTCAGCACTAGAGGATCCTACTCCGTTGTAGAACCCACTGAGTACAGTGGTCAGTATGAGTTGTTGATTGATGGGGATCCCCCACGCATTATGGCTGTCGGACGAGTAGTTGAGGGAGGCCAGACTATTCATGGTGTTCCCATATTACCCCAGCACGTGCATGTCATGATTGACGAGGTTCGGGATCCCCAGGCTCACGTGCCTGTACCCACTCTAGAAGTTCAGTTTGTGGTAGGGGGGCATATGAACTTTTATAGCCTGACCTAGAGCATTGATCATCACACATATTGCTACACCACAGGTATAATATTTTAATCATTAGTAATTGTATATTTTCATTTAAAAATATTTATTGATAACTTTGAAATTCTTGTCTTCAGTTCGCACGTCCTTAGAAGTAGCCGATGCATGAGGCAACAATAGCTGAAGATGATGACATGGATGAAGCGGAGCATGATCCTCTAGCAAAACTAATTTCAAGAATACCCAAGTTCAACAAAGGATCAATACAAATATATTGGGATTTCAGAGTATTTGGTTTCCTTGCCCATTTGCCAGTATATATCACATTAAATGATGTATCAGAGATCATTGCAGGAGCTTAGGATGTTGAATATTTCCATCATTCAACTATGGTGCATGTAAGATAGTTAATTTTGTCTTCCATATTAGTTTTATTTAGATTACTAGTTTCTAAAAACTTAACTTTGTTGTTATAGGTACATGGACACAGTCATTGTAAACCAAGGTTAGTCTGCCATGTACGGATTTGTTGAACCTCAGACCATTCAACGTTCTGGTAACACACTTGAAAGCAAACAACATTATTTGCAAACTTGGATGGCTGAGTCAAACAGAGACGTATACCTTGTGCCATACATTGATGTGTATGTGTTGTTTTATGTAAAAGTTCATTAAAGTTTACTTAATTAGTTTACTAACTATTTATGATTCATGATAGGTCTCACTGGAAACTGTTGGTCCTCATTCCCAAACAATGTACAATTGTATTGTTATGTTCGCTGCACAGGAAGATGAAAAATGACTTGAGAACCATGCTTCAAGGGTAAGTGTTTATCAAAGAAATGACTTTGAAATTCATGTTGACCTGAATTTTTTATGATTTGATAGTTATATTAATATTAGTTTGTGTTTCTAATGTAAATTGAGTAATTGGTAAATCTCGAGGTCAGCTAGTTCAAGTCGTGTATCCAAAGGTTAGGTGCATTTATAGTTTTAATTCATTTTCTATGTTACTCAATGATCTTAATTCTTGACTACATTTAGTTTGTCATTTTAGTGTAACAAGCAGGTAGATTCATGGGAATGTGGCTTCTATGTGATGTCTTGGATTAAGACCATCATTCGAGCTGCCATTATAGATTATTGGAATGAGGTAATCATGCTTACCTTCAAAGCATTACAAATCAAATTTATCTTTGAACATTTATGAAACCATAATGAATCTTTCTTAATTTTGCAGTGCTTCAAGAGTACATCTCCTATACTAGATGACACAATGAAGCAGATAAGGCAGGAGTGGGCAACTTATCTTCTGCAAAAATGGAACTAGGAACACTTATATTAGTTGTTGAACATTACTTAGGTTTAGTTTAAGTTTATATTTTGATAGTTTTGGTATTCGATTGTTTTCTAGATTAAGTAGATCTTTCTTTATTTTAAACGCATATATATATATATATATATATATATATATATATATATATATATATATATATA
>NC_028351.1:32382542-32437050 GCF_000741045.1 Vigna radiata var. radiata | reverse complement strand
ATATATATATATATATATATATGGTTTAAGAATTTAGTTTTTAAAAACTGAACTTATAACTAATAATAAATTTTTTTACTGGACTCCTTACTTTTCAGTTACACCGTCTTTACGTAATTATTTTTTATTTTGGTTTTTAAATATTGTTATTTGTATTTGTCTTTAAGATAAATTATATATTTTTAGACTTTATACACTTTATACAAATCATATAAAATATTATTTCTTATAGTATGTTATGTGCATAATATAATTTTACATGTAACCTATTAAAATAATTTCATATTTAACAGAAATAATTTAATTTGTTTGTGAATAAGTCTAAGTCAGAAAATTTGTTTGTGAATGCAAGCACAACTATCCTTGTCTTTGGTCCGATAACTAAATATTTTAAACACTATAAAATGACTATTGCCCATTTATGTTGCCTCGTGAATAATTGAATAAGAATGAGAGACATAATTACATTATGCTTTATTGTCTATTGAATTGAATCTAAAAACAGCTAATTAACACAAAAGTTAACAGTACAAAAAATCCTCAATTAAGATATAAAATTAAATCAGAAATGAAAATTTATGAGTTTAATATGCGAAAATATTAAACCTAAAAGATGCAAAAATCGGAACCATCGAAAGATGCAAAAATATTAATTTAATTGAATATAGTTATTTATATTAATAGAATGAATAATTAAAAAAATGCATTAGAATAAGATAAAATTAATTTTATATCTAAGATAAAAAATTTAATAAAGTGGGAAAATAAATAACACAAATTATTTTATTTCAATTGTTTTTAATTTTCCTTAAATTCTTATTAATATAAATCACTAAAAATTATTAAATCAAAATGTTAAAAAATAAAAATTGTAATAAAGTCTTTGTGACAGTGATGAATCGGTGATTGAAAGAAAAAAGTGATAGGAAAAAGCTTTACCGCAAAGCACCACAGAAGATAAACATGAAAGAAACAGTTAATGCAGTTAACAACTGAACCACAAAATGGTATAAAATAGTTCTCAGTAAAAATAGTTTAGTTTTTATAGTTTAATATAGTATAAATAATTTATAGTTTAGTGCAATTAGGTTAATTATGACCAACTCTACTACTAATGGATTAAGTAATAGTTTCGATTTTAATAGATTAAATTACTAATGTAATAGATTAAAATGTCAATTATACCTTGTTTTGTTTCTTCTGACTTACTTTAACATATTATATTAAAAGTATAATCGAATAGGCCAAAGTTTATGTTTTAATCGATTATGTCACTAACATAATCGATTAAAACAAATAGTTTTGCCCTATTTTGCTTTATGTGAATTCTATCTTGTCTTAATAGATTATATTATCAATCTAATCGATTAATACTACCAGTAACGTGTAATTTTGACCAATCTAAACCAGATTCACTTGTACACATATGATTTATGTATTTCATTGTTCTCTTATGATGCTATGCAATTTTATTATCAAATTCATGGTGCAATAATGTTATTATCAACTACTTTGCGATACTTTTCTAGTTCTTTTATGTATGTTTCATGGATTCATATGTTTGGATGCAAAGTACTGTGAGATGATCAAAGTGTGAATGAAATGTTGCGGAAAAAGAATTCCAAGGAGGAATTTCTTTTTGGGGGATTCATATGTTAATAATATAAATGTAAGAAGTTTGATATGCGAGTTATCCTAACACTCTAATGTGATGAGTCATGTCATGAGAGGAGCTGGATGTCCTAGCCTGTCGACCTTTCTTCACGGTGACAAATGACCTTTCGAAGGACTAGCCTTATGTGACAGCTTTGAGTGGGTTAGTTGTTCCACAACACAAGTGTAGAACCTTTCCATGGCTTGACATTTATACTATATTGTAAAGGGTTCGACAAAGTCTGAGTCAGAGGTGTGAATTAGGAAATATGTTTTGATATGTGTGAATTGAGTAGTATGATGAAGTTTTATTTTTACCATGTTAAAAAAATGTTTTATCATTATAGCTTATCTTTGCTTTTGTTTTTGTTTGTTTTTGTGTGTTTCTCTCTTGCGATGATCACCTTACACTAGTGCAGAAAAGGCTTTAGACGTCGGTTATTTTGGGCTTTTAACGTCACATCCGGAACCGACATCTTTGTGGGTGACATTACTGAGATGTCAGGAAGGTTATAACCGACGTCTATATAGACGTCAGATGTAGTTACAATATTAGTTTATTTAAAATATAATTAATTATAATTTAGTATAGTTTAGTTATTATGTTCAATCTTAATTAATATAATTTTGGATACTTTTTCTGTAATTTTAATTGATACATAAGATCTTCTTGATATTGAAAAACCTCAAAAAAACACTCAAATTAAAATGACTATACAATACTCCATCAACTACTCTAAACCATACAAGCTTAATTTTATACGATTTTATATCATATTTATGTAACTTAATAGTTTGAATAAGTCATAAATAACTCTATGACAGACTCCAAATCATCGTACATATTCTAGACCTTCTAATTCAAAATCTCACTAGTAAAAGCTCCATTGAAATAGTTTCAAATTAAGTTAAACTCGACATAATTTACTTGAGAGTTTTACATAAGATTTCTTCCCTTCTCAACACTCAAACAAGTTTTAAATAACCTAATGATAGTCCTACACATCCAATTTCCTTTTTGTTACCACTAACTCTAAATTTCCTTTACCAAAACCCCCTAATTTCACTCTAAAGCCTAGAAATGAACTTTGATTCTTTATCTCAACTTAACATCATACTTTAACCATTTAAGGACATAAATCAATTATAAAGGAATATATAACATTTAATAAACTACAGATTCCCTTTTAGACTCATTATTCTAAAAATTGTATATCAACACCCATCAATTTGAACCATTAAGTAGTACAACAACCTTCCTCTTTCACTATTATCCTCATCATCACAGTTTTGCATTAAATTATCAGTACAATATCAGAACACTATCATTCATGACAACTAATCAATTCCAAACATACTCAACAAAGCACACATCATTAAGTCAATAACCATAATTTTTAACACAATCCACAACATGCATCAATTGCATATACTTTTAAAATTCATTTTATACAATAATTAAATTAAAAATAACATTTGTTTCCCTTACCTTGCATTGAAGCCACTAAACTCTAAGAATGCCAAAACCCTTACTTTCGACTCAAGGAACTCTAGGAACGCCTATAAACCGCAGAATTGAGGTTAAAAAAGATCATTAGGACCAATGATTGACAAAGAACAAGAAAAAGATAACAACCCTCAAAACAAGAGATTTTAGAACATAACGGCAAAAAAAAAAAGAGTCGAAATTTACTTGCTCTATAGGAGAAATTGATCGGATAGAAATATAGACCTTACTGTTGTGGTCATTTAGACACCTGATCATCAAAAAGATGACTCAAGAATTAGAAAAGATAGAAAGAAAGTAGACTAACTCAAGAGAGAATTTTTAGAAATTATTTATGTTTTAGATAATAAATGCGATATAAACTTGTTTATATTGATAGGAATTTTCAAATTTTAAAATCCATGTTAATAAACAATGGAAATCTAATATGAAATTTTCTTAAAATATAAACTAAAATAAAAATCACATTTAATGAAATGGATTTTAAATAGAGAAAACCACATGAAAAGTGGAGCAGTTTGGCCCAAATATTGCTTGTTCTAATCGTATGTTTGTTTCAACTTATTTATTCTTTGTTAAGACTGATAATTTAAAAATCTATTGAAATATTCAATATCAAAATGTTGTAATCTAACCTATTAAACATTCAAACGTCTACATACATTTGCTTCTTTGCAGTGTTAAGTTTTATACAATAAAATTTTACAGGGTGAACTAAAACAAGAGCTCAAAGTAATTTTCTGCACTACTTTACCTCTTGCACAACCATAAGAGAAAGAATAAATGATGATTAATTTATGAGTAAAATAATAATTTATCAGGTAAAATCTTAACTATGTTTTGGGAATATATAAAAGATTTTACTAGAATGAAAATTTCAATTAAAAATGACTAAGAATATTCTTTAATTGGAACTAAATCGACAAAACAAATGAATAGAGAGAATAATGAGCTTTTGTATTTTTATCTTCTAGAATTCCTTGTAAAGAAGGGTCTTAAAGCATAATCCATTTATATAATGAAATAAAAATTCAAACTTTACCAATATTCATAAATAAATCTAACTTGATCCAGTAATTAATATAAATAATTCAACTCATTCATGTTACTACTCATCATATACCAAGTGAAAACAAAAGGCATGCCAAGAGATAATAACAAGCATTTCATTTCATTTCTACCATTCAGAGATCTATTATCAAAAGACAACAAAGCAATTCATCTCTACAGCAAAATGATAAGATGACAATACGGAAATCCATACTAACAAGAATACACATTTGGACAATCTACAGACAATGAGCCTTAGCTACTTTTCCAACTTCATGGAGCCACTGAAGACTTTATTGATAAAAAAATATTGAATGTGGGAACGAATGCAGGGCGGTGTGGAGACTGAGGTTTTGCTGAAGAACATTATCCTCTCTTCATATCAATATCAGCATCAGAAACAGAACTCAATATAAAGAATTGTAGGTAAAGCAGGTTGCAAGGATGGAAGTTATGCAGATAAAGAGTGAAGGAATGAGGGTCACATTAAGGAGCAAACTCTGACGCACATACCCTGCTAAGGTAATAGTTGCATCAGCAACCACCCTAGCAAGTGTTCCAGCCTCTGTAGACAAAAGTCCACCATTATAGGTTCCACGAGAAAGCCTTGATGACATTACTCGAGAAAGCAGTGACAAGTTGACACCTGGAATGGATGAATGTTAAAAGGTTATACAGAACAAGAACTATATTCTGGAGAGGAAAACAAAAAATATAAGCATTACATCAGCAACTACCAAAACCCTTCTGATATTTTTTTGTCAGCGGAAGTTATAATATTGGGTACTTATCCCACTTGCATCAATAGTTTAGGTTTTATCACTAAATGACCATTTGATCATGGGTTACGCAGAAGTATTCTCATGAAGCTTGATATATATTAGTTGAGCAAATGCAGAAGCGAACAAATGATCCTTACAAAGCTTAACATGTTTCATTAGCATTACAACTGAGTCTTGCCATTAAATTTGTAAAACAAAAACATGGTGGAATCCATCAAAAGAAGCGATATAAAGCCTAAAGAAAATAATAAAGAATGAAAAGGGGAATACATGACAGCATTTGAAGCTAAAAATGTGTGATTTCGAAATCTAATTTAGATAATTATAGACATCAAACATCAACCACGTCAGAAATTGAATAGAACAAAGATCCCGATGAAAAAAGCAAACACATTCCTCCTTTTATTGCCCCTATACAAAGAGTATAATACTTCTCCAGATGATAAAAGGTCAGAAATGTTTATCAGTTTTTAATACCGAAATTTCAATTCACATAATGGGACAAGACATTATTGCCTAACATCAGTATGGTCATATTGCTTACGATTGTAGGAATCTTAACAAATTTCTTCCTTTGCATTTACAGTACATTCCTATCCATGATTAGAAATAATAAAGATAAGATCTTACCTTCAAGTACTTCTGCAGAAACAAATAAAAGAAGACCCGAACATACGTATTGTGGCTCAGAATATGGAATGATGGCTTGGAAACTCAGTACAACACCTACGAGAACCATAATTTCTGATGCCAACAGAATTTGCCTAAAAACAGATTAAAAATAAGTAATCTTTCAGATACACGCAGAAAATATTTTAACAACTTTTTAATCTCTAAATGGTTCTTGGAACAGACTAAGAGTGAGGATCTAAATCTCTGGGAATTTTTTTCCTTTAAATTTTATTAAATATTAACAAGCCTTATTCTGTATGTTTTGGCAAATCGAACTAAAGTGTTAACTTGATTATGGATGACAATTAAATTGCGTATGAGTTTTATTACACATTTACCTGTCCTGAAACATGTTGCTTATATAGCTTCCGACAACAATATTTACAGGAAGAACTGTCAAGCCAAGGCAAGCAAGAAAAACTGCAACCGTGCTTGTAGACCAGTTGAAGTAATATGATGTAACAACACTTGATTCCGATAGCAAAATCTCCATAACATATTTGAGCATGAAATATATCAATAATTGAACCTGCAGATGTTTCAAAATTTTGGTCAGATAAATCATTTAAATTCCCAGTATTTTATAAAACCATCACCTTCCACTGTATAAGAATCATCTCAAGGAATGCTTGACGCCATGAGAGGAGAAAGTATCCATTCTACAAAATTAGCTCCACCTTTTGTGGTGATTCAAACATGCTAAGGAATTAATTTTAGTATTTACTTCTAGTTAAGTGCAGCAAAAATCACTTTCCAAACCAATTTTGTGGATTGAAATAAACTCTCCTAAATTCTAAGTTGGCATCAAAGTCTATGTTAAGAAGTGGGACTTCCAACACACCTCCTCACGTCGAGGTATATCATTAGGATAGACTCTAACCTCAGTGATCCGATAATGGTCAGACAGCAAATGGAACAACATGTCTAACAAACAACAAATGTCGCTAAGATAGGCTCTAATTTGTCTTTGATACCATGTTAAGAAGTGGACTTTAAGCTTAACTCAACTCTCACAAAACCGGCTTGTAAGGTGAGGTTTGCACTCACTTATATATTATAAATTGGCCTTGTCTTTAGTCAATGTAGGACTTCCAACATTCTATCATAGCTACATTGTTAGGCCACATGCATTTGTCATACTCGAGGCTAGAAGTCTTGGGTGTGAGGAGAAGTGTTGAAAAGTCACCTTAATGCCTGCCTAAGTTGCAGCCTCTTTGGTGGTTGACTATAGGGTGGTGGTTTAATCTCATATCAACCAGTAATATAACTAAAATAGAATATATAAACGAGATGTCAGCCTTGCCTTATAAGGTAATTTTGCAGAATTGAGAGTATAGTTCGTACCCAAGTTCTAAGAAACTTCAAAAGTGAATCATCTGTTAGGTTCAAGTGGCACATAAATCTGTTCCCATCTTTTAGTTAGTAGACAGAAAACAGCTAGTATAATAAAATTCAATTAGCAGTTTAATTCCTTTAATGTCCCATTTGTATTTATTTTATAAATAAGTGTTTCGTACTTGTACAGGAACATGCAATTATCACTTTCACATCAATAATTCGTTTTTCATCTTAACATTAGCAATAATTTAAAGTTTATACATTCAAACTATATCATATACAGGAACATGCAATTATCACTTTCACATCAATAATTCGTTTTTCATCTTAACATTAGCAATAATTTAAAGTTTATACATTCAAACTATATCATATTTTATCAATAGGAATCCAATAAAATTGTTGTGAAGGGAGGTTTCTAACAAACCTTTACTGAAGGTGTAAGGAGTCTATATGCTGCTACAATTGAATTGACTGGCTGGCGAGATTCCTCTGGAGCTTCTTCACTATCATCACAATCTTGGTCAGCGTCTTCATCTACCTTAGTCTCCGAACTAATCAGCAATGGTTGATTTAGGCCTTTTTCAAGTTTACTGTTTACTTCTGGGCAGACGAAAAAGCACATCATTTCTATTATATTGAGGCTCATCAGAATGATAAAACTCGTGACAAATAATACACTACATATAACTACGACATAAGGTAAAGTGATAATGCAATCACATTGTTTTCATAAATATGGTTGATGGAATTGATATATAGGCCATCGAGGACAGAAATATAACCTGTTATTCCACTATTTGCACAGTATTTATATTTTTGCAGAAGAGTTACCAATTGGCTAGATATAGTATTCCAAAGAAATAGCCAATATAGAGATTAATCGTTCAAGTCTTTTTAAGATTTTAAGGCCAGTTTCCTGAATATTTTGCTTAGTAGTTCTGATGTGTATAGTGTAGAATATGATCAGAACACAAAGCAATTTACAATAACATAACATGTATTTTAACCGAAGTGGCACAAATCAAAATTCACCACAAATACCAATCAAGATATACATCTTATTTGATGGTTAGAACATCAATGACATTCGAACCTTAGAATTTCAACTTCCTGGGTTCAGAAACTTTTATACAAAAACTACTCATTCCCAACACCACCCAAGCCTCCAAACTTGAATTTGCATTTGCATGCAGTAGCCAGTGGGTTCCCTCCCTATGATAGGACAATATCACAATGCTTTTAGGAAGGGTAGACAAAGATCATGGGGATGAAGATGAGCCACAGGATAATTTTTGGAGGAGTGTATTTTTAGGATACACAGAGAAGAGAAATAAGTTAAGATAGTTAGAATATTCATGAGTCAGGAAAAAGGGGGTGAATTTTGTAGATTGAGCCTTAGCTCTTTGTGAAGGGGAAGCCCTTGAAGAACATCTATTCAATAAAAACCTTTCTTTTCTTTCTCTTTTCAATTATTGGTTCCCAACATCATTGATTCATCCGCAATCATGTCAACAAAAATTAAAAAAAAAAAACAAAATAGAATCAATTAGGGAGAGATCATTGTTTCAAGAGACAATGTTGACATGCTGAGCACCATTTACAACAATGGAAACCCATACTTCATGATTTTTAAAATTCCCAAGTCCGGACTAATTACTCATTCAACCGATCAAATAATTCAGGAATAACTACATAGGAGTACCATCCATTGAAACAGAATCCCACATCAAAGATAGTTGGAACAGGTTAATGGAAGATCAAAAAAAAAGTTGATCAGACAAAAAATAGCTAATAAATAGGTAGAGTAGGAAAACCAATTAAATATAAAAGAAACCTTAGAAATAACCAGATCTAAATGTCCTTACTAAATCCTATTTTTTGATATAGTATTAATGGCATCATTTGATTCATGCAAGCATCACAATGTTGCTGCTAAAAGTCCCAATAACCAAACTATTTTGTAGAGCAGCTTTTTCTCCTCACGTTTGATGAAGAATACAATCGATTATGACTGTAGCCTACTTTCATTTATGTATAAGATTCTTAAATTAAACCAATGATCAGTGAGATAAACAAATTCATGATATTCAGAAAATTTAAGCCAAAAACTGAAAGAATCAAATACTTAAAAAATTTTAAACAATAAGTAGCAAGATGATGCAACATAAGTTCAGTACCATCATTTGATTGATGTGGTGTGTGATCCTCTTCAGCTGCATGAGAAGGTTCCTTAAAAGTGATCCACAACCATACCAGATATACCAGCCAAGCAACAGCCATAACCCAGCCAGGCAAGGTATTCTGATTAAATGTAACCTTGTGAATCTTAAAATTGATTTGCAGTATGCCAGCTAATGCAGGACCACAAGCCATTCCAAGAGCACTGGCACTAACAAAACCTGCTGATGCTTGCATGCGGATTTTTAATGGCACACAATCACTAATATATCTCCGGTTAACAGCTCTGGCAGATCCAAATCTGTAATAACAGTCCAGCGTTACATAATAGCCTCAACATGATGGTAATCAGTAAACATACTGTGTCATAATTTGTGCATAACATGAAAATAATGGTATACTAAGATTCCTATTTTAAAAATATTTTATAACCTATTTTAATTCCAATTAGGATTAGCTTTTCCATACAGTCAATTTACAAGGTCTCTTATTCTGAATACCTGAAAATGGTAGTAAGACTAGTACTGAGACTAAGTGAGATTTTATCTTATCTAAAGTTAATGCACAATAATATAAATTATGGTCATCAAGTAATGGCAGGAGGATAAGAAACGAAAGATTTCTTACCCACATAAAAGGCGACCAATTAAGAGAATCCATATTGAACTAGCATCATATGCCAATGCATACATGATATTTCCGAGAAAAAGAACTATGCTACTGAATACAAGAGGCCTAAAGTATGACTTGTTTGACCATGCACTAAAATACACTGATGAAAACACTTGTGCAACAGCCATTGCCCCAATCACAATACCACAAACTGTTGGCGCAGCCCCAAGGCTCATGGAGTAATCATCTGCTGTAGGGACAATAATATATGTATTGACCATATATAAAAATGTGTTTGCCAAGTTCAGCAGAAGAGACATAAGATTGTATCGTTGATCATCAACATGTTCCTCAGTAGGGCTAGGAAGCTCTTCTTGCATAATGAGCGCATGCTGCCCCAAAAAGCTAAGGAAGTTTGTTGAGTTAGTTAACCTATCAACAGCTGCATTTATTGAATCAACGACTGGATCCTGCATACAAGAGCAAGTATATAATATGAAAAATCTCCACAAACCATGAACTACTACAGTGCTACCTAACTAGCAGCATGCTGAGAACATTAAGAAAGAAAACATAAACAAAATAGGCATAAGTAGAGTAAAGTAAACCAAAAGAGACCTGGAGGGGAAGGGTAGGCTGATCATAAATTGATAAGTAGCTACCCTGACGATCTTGAAGTTCATGAAGATTGCGGGACAAGGCTCCCACAACAGCTCCCAATCCCTACAAATTCCATATAGCCAATCAATATTCATTTTGGGTATGCCACATTAGTAGTTAGCCATGAATTAGTTGGCTAGTTAATTGGGGCGTGGATAATTAGAGAATTGAGGTATTTGTGAAAGAATTTAGATCTTTGGGCATTGAGAGATCAAAACCCTTGATGTTCTGCAAGTTAGGCACAGCACTGAGTGGATAAGTCCCTTATTCTTTATCATAAGATATCAGGCTTCTATCAACTATATGGGAATTCATTTGTCGTATATTTAATTCAGTAAAAGTCATGCTTGAACAAAATACATTACCACATGCTTGAACAAAATACATTACCACATGCTTGAACACTTGTTGCAGCTGGGAGTAAGGATGATTTGCACGAGTTTTGACATAGTAATCTGTGAATCTATAGCCAAAGCGTTTATCAAACTTCTTCAATATCTTTCGCAAACCAACAGCATTGATCTCAACAAAAAAGAGAAGCTTTAATAGATCTTGTCCCAATGCTCTATAAGCTTCTCGCAACTCAATTATTTTGTTTATTTCAGGCTCCTCCTGAAGAGCATCGCGCTGCTCTCCAAGCTTTGTTATCCGGCTTGCCAAGAGCCCTTGTTGCTCCAACAGGAAAAAGACTATCTTCTCAATCTGAATAGCAACAAAAGGAAGTGATTGAAGCAAGTGTGTGACATCTAAGATTCCCCAAAAACATAACACAAAAACATTGTTTGATAAAAGTTGTGATTCATTCTAAACAATAACCTCATTCATATCCTTAAGCATAACCAGAATCTAATTTGAGTATTCAAAGTAATGAAAAAGGATCCACTTCCACTCCGTACTGCGTAATTAAGCACTCAACAGAGAAAACAGAAAAACCTGATTATCAAGCATTCGTGAGAAATCCTTGAGTACATGCCGCCGATCTTGAGTTCCAAGCTGAATTTGTTGGGCATACTGCCTGACTCGTTTCTTCATGAGTTTGTAGTTTATGTAATATCTGTAACAAAAAATCAAACTTATGAACCTGAAGTACCATTGACGCAGGGCCGAAATACAACTCAGAAGCTTATAACCCCCAACACAACCTACCCTTGCCATTCTTCAATTTGTCTGTCTTTCAACTTCTTCCCAAAGGCAACCATATCTTTCGGCAATGGGAAAGGCAGGGCTCAGTGAACGCAAACTAAACCAATCAACCATTAAAAAGGGTCAAACTCGTCACACCATATCCAAACCAAAACCATGAAAATAAAAAACAAGTTCAGTTCAGAAAGAACCACTTCAATCAGGCACAACACAACATGGTCTTAATCCCACATGCAACACTAATCTCTTCTCCTTTTCCAGGTAACAAAAACGCTAAAAGGCAAACAGAGAGACACTACCCAATTTCAAGGCCCGAAAGCATATAAAAAAAGCATCAAAGGCATGAAAATGTTACTTACAATTACAAATAACAATTCAGAATTACTGGCGAACCAAAATCAAGCTTCACAACGTCTGAATCTTCACACCCACTTCGATATGCATACTCAACATGTTACTGAATTGAATACGCAACCTTTGCAGAACACAAAACACAACAACGTTACAACAAAATTTTAAACATGCTTACCGAAAAGATTTTGAAATAAAATCACCTTAAAATATTGAAAAGTACGATTGAATCTGATAGCCAAACCGGGGTTCAGTTGCTTTCCAGCTCAAACAAAAAATACGATCTCTGTTAGCTTTTGTCGTTTTTTTTTTCTGCTTTCGGCCTTTGATTTTTCGGAGGATTCTTAGCCACCAACAAAGGGAACACTAACAACAATCAGTATCACTTTGTTTCTCAATAAACATCACTATTATATAATTGAGCAAGATGCCCGAGATGCCAAATAATAATAAAAATAATAATAAATTAATAAAAGACGCATAAAAAATAAGAAAAGAAAAGCGAATAATTTAGCTTTTTTAACTATATTATTTAGTAGAAATATTAATTCATTTATAAGGATGATACATTATTTAAAAATAATAATAAATTTAAATTGAGTATTCAGAAGAAGATGGGAAAAGAAATTTTAGAACTCAAACCTATTATCGAAAAGAAGAAAGAAAATGATTGAGAAGAAAAGTCCTCAATGACAAGGTATGCCTCAATTAGGTTAGAGAACAGAGAATAATAGAAATCTCACTATGCATTAGCCGCCATAATTTAATTTCAAGTGTGTTTCACCCAAAAAGATAAAATAATTTGGTACTAATTTAATGGTTAAAAAATTAAAATAGTTTAATTTCAAGTATTTATAAACAGTTTTTTGAATTGATCTCTAACTTTATAATGTTTTGAATTAGATTGATTAACTTGTTTTACTGAAATTACCTATTATTTAAGTAAAATTAAATGCGAGTTCATGAAATTAACTCAAAATGATTAACAGATTACCCTATTTTAATTTATACAAGACAAAAAGAAGTAAATATTTAATTTATCGTATCAAAATATTTTTAAAATGTTAAAAATTAATATTTTCAACATTAAAATTATATTTTATATTATAATAACTGAATTCTGTTGTGAGAATATTTTTTTATCATAATTTCTTTTAGGAAAAATATTAAAATTTTAGTTAAAATGAAAGATACAGCAAGTGATTTATAGAAAGAAGTGTTTTCTTTCTAAAAAAATACTTTCATCAAAGCAAAATTTCTTCAAAACACTATAGTTAATGAATGACAGTCAAAAATACTTTTTCAGTTGGTTATTCTAAATTTATATTCATATAAACAGAATAACTTTATAAAGTACATTTCTTTATATTTTCCAAACATGTTATGATTGAAATTTGGAAAGAAATTGAAGTGAGGTTTGACTTAAATTTTTTATTTTAAAAGTTATTTGATTAGTGAGATATTCAATTTTTTATATTTTAATTATTAATTTTATTTCTTTTTATATCTAATAAGATGAGGACAAAATTAAACTAACTACTAGTCAAATTAAATATAATAAAACATTGAAATTTGAATGAATAAAAAATAGTATAAATATACATATTTAAATACATGTAATAAATACATTCCTGAATATTTATTCTCATATGATTTCTACAGAAAGTATTATTATCACATGACGTGAAAAAGTTGTGGATATGCTTAATTGACAACAACTCAATTAAAAACAAGTTGTTGCTTTCTTGAGAAATATTAAAAAACAATAATTGCTAATCTAAAAAGTCGCTTTGTATGTGCTTAATTTACAAACTTTTTGTCCCTTACGTCTCTACAAGAGTAAGAATATTAAAAGAAATTAATTAACACATGGACAATTTTAGTGTATTATTTTATGAAAATTAATGTTTTAGAAAATTAATGGTCGATTATTATTTTTTAAAAGAATATACTTGAACCTGTATAAAGTTTGTACACTAGACACTATTTTTTTTATTTTTTACTTTTTCTCCTAAAAATGTAAATTTATTTTTTTTAATGATATTTTATTGTTATAATGTATGTTAAATGTAAAAAATATATCATTGAATCATTATTCTTATTTTTATCATTTCATGTTCCACTGGTTTTAATAAAATATTATATTTCATAGCATTTGTCACGGATATTACTTAATGTGGGAAAAATATTATCAACCAAATACAAACAAAATGTATGGAAAAGGAAATCAACCAAGCACATGGTGGGTTTTGAATAAAGAGAAATTCTTTTCTATTATTATTTAGACAAATTGGACAGGAAAAAACATCTATGATTCTCCTTTTCTTCTTTTTTATGGAAAACCTTGTTTTTTCTTATTTCGTTATAAAACAAAATTAAGAGTAAATAGAAGATGTTTATATTATTGAGAAGGTAATTAAATACATAATTAAAGTCTTCGTTTCATACGATTTCTGAATCATATTTTCTTCTTAGGGTTAAAGTTAGGAAAAAATTCATAAGATCTGTATATATATATTTTCCTTGTCCCTCTGAATTTCCGCATATTTATATTTGATTTATATTCTTTATATTTTCTACTAGCTGAACTACGTTGAATATTTTGTTGAATATGTGTGACAACAATAATGTTTGAATTAAAAATAAAGTAACGTAGGTTGAGAAGTCATTTTAGTTTAGTTTTAATCAAGTGGAATAAGCATACGTGTAAATGCATGGGAAATGGTTATTATCAAATGACATTCATTATAATGATTTGGTGGTTATAAAGTACCTATATAATAATACTTTTTTTTTAATGAGTAGTCTTAATTTATAAATTGTTGGAAAACTAGGTTATTTGATTATAAATATTTAGTAAATTATCTCATAAACTAAGTTGATAATATAAAATACAATTATATAACTTTTATTATGAAAATGGAATTAGTGTTTTGTTTGGATAAAAATATGTTATTATGAAACTATAATTTTAGATCTTTTAAATAATTAAATTCTTATTGAGTGTTTTAGTATTTTTGTGTATTTAAAAATTGTATAATTTCCTTTTATTTTGACATATCATTTTATTTAAATGAGGTCATATAATAAATATTAATCAAATTTAATTTTTATTTATTTAATTTTATCTATTTCTTTGTATAAATTATTGTTACATAAAATTTGTTCATAATGTTAAAAGAATAATTTTAACTACATAAAAAGTTTAAGAAATAATCCAATAAATATTATTGATATAATAATACATTATTATTATTATTATTATTATTATTATTATTATTATTATTATTATTATTATTATTATTATTATTATTATTATAGGTTAAACCCCTTCAGAAGTCCTATTTATGTGGGTTTTTTCCATTTAGATCCCCATCTTATCGATTTCGTCAATTTAATCTTTTATAATGAAAAATTGACTCAATTGGACCATTGCTATTAAATTGGCTTAACGAGGTTAAGTTTTTTATGACCTGTGATGTTGACATGGACAATTTTTTAAACGTTGCATTCACATACCATTATACGTGGCATATGATAAAAGAAACATTTTAAAAAATTGGGTTTCGAAAACTCCACCACCGCCACTTCTAGCACACTTCGAACACTTCCACTACCATCCCCAACTTCCTCTTCCTCCCTTACGTCGCTCCCTACATTCTCACCGTGAACTGCTTCTTCCTCGTCACCCTAAAGTTCAGCTTCGCCAACACCAACGATGCCGAGTGCTTCGATATGAACATCGATGGCAACTTCTTCCTCGTCTCAACCAGATTACTCAAATCAAACTTGTGCGACAGCAAGGATATTATCTCGAAAGCATTGTAAGACGGACGAGCCGGCTTGGCCCTGACCAGTTCCCTAGAATGGTTGATGTTGTTGTTATCATCTTCACTACGGTTGATGTTTCTACTGCCACCAACATCGTCCTCGTTGAATTCGATGTTATCCTCCACAATTATCTCCTTCATGGAAAATGCAATGGGGCGCATGAACCCAACTTGGAACCAAGGGTCCTTCATGATGTCAGGAATGGAATACCTCTTCTTTGGGTCCACAACCAACAAATTAGAGATCAAGTGTCTCGCCCTGGGTGAAATCCATTCCAAGAATGCATAATCAACTTTGAAAGACTTGTTGTAAATCCTCATCACATTCTCACCTTGAAAGGGCAAATACCCAGAAAGAAGCGCAAAAAGGATCACCCCATGACCATATATCAACCTTCGACCCATCGTAGCCTTTCTTTTTCAGAACCTTTGACGTCACGTAGGCCAGTGTGTCGCATTGCGTCACGAGCATCTCGTCAGATCTGCGCAGGTCAAGCAACGGAGACAAGCGAAGTCTGACACTTTCAGGTCTTCGTTCTCGTCGAGAAGCAGATTCTCTGGCTTCAAATTACGGTGAGTGACACCACAACTGTGGCAAAAGTCGACGAGTACTACTGGGCGATTTCTCCTCCCTAATTAAATTTCAACGAACCCTAATTTCTTATTACATTTCCCACTGCAGAAATCTCTAATTTTAAAATGTTAAATGTTCTCAAATTCCAGCTATAGAACTCTTCCAACGCCACGTATAAAAAACTTACCACGTTAACATCACAAGTCGTAAAAAATTTAACACCGTTAAGCCAATTTAACGGCAAAGGCCCAATTGAGTCAATTTCTCATTATAAAAGATCAAATTGGCAAAACCGATAAAACAGGAATCTGACTAGAAAAAACCAACATAAATAAGGACTTCCGAAAGGATTTAACCATTATTATAATACTGAAATATGTACTAATAAATAAAAAAAAATTAAGAAATAATAAATTGCAGGAGTAATTAAACAAATTAAAAATTAACCGAAATAACTTATAAGTTATAAGTTATAAGTTTTTAAAAATAAATTATTTTTTTATCAGTAAAAAAATATAATAAAATTAAAGTAAAACACTTATAGTCCTCCTCCTTTTACAGAAAGTACTTGATAGATGTACACTTTTTTTTTTTATATGTATAAGCAAATAAAATATAGTACCTTTGATACAAGCCTAGAAAAGACGTTTTCCAAAACAATCTAAATGCTAGCAGAGAATTGTTATGTTAACTATGGGATATAATTTATTTTTCGTTTATATTTCTTCACTTATATTTATATATTTATATTTTATTTTTATATTTATATTTCATTTTTATATTGTTTTAATCGCTGTAAATTGTACTTTCTTTTTATTGTAACATCCCAAAAATATAGTAAAATATTATATAAAATGAGTCATCGTGTGTATGATATGATAAAACAGTTAAATAAAATATAAAGTCTGACTTACAATTATCCAAAACAACTATAACTTTAAACTTTATATACAAACGGGATAAAAAAAAACTATTTACACACTAGTTTAAAATAACTAACCCATTGGATAATCCCCATCAAGCATTTGTTACCGGCAATAGGCCTCCAAGTAGCGCCTACACTAGGATCTCCAAGTATAGCCATTAACACATTAACCATTATTCAATTCAGTTCATTATCACAGTTCCTCAATATACCTTAAAAAGGGCAATATTACACACAACGTATTTACTCTAAAAACTTAAATTTAGTTCAATCATTACAATAAGCATAGAATCATCCCACATCCACACTAAATTACAAATTAAAGCAATAATCTAGCATCCTTTACCTTAGAGAAACGTTGCACACCTCTAGAAAAACCCGACTGATGCTTACACCGCAAGGAAACTCTAGAAAAACCTACAAATCACCGATTGGTGATAGGAAACCAACCTTGGAACCTAAATTGAGCTAAGAGTCAAGAAAGAGAGACAAAATTCTCATGCAAAGAAAGATTTATTTGCACGATAAAGATTCAAGAAAACCTACAAAAGAGGAATGAAACTTACCTGCCCAAATCAAGAAATTGATTGGACAGATAGGTAGACCTCGACACCGTGATCGCCTAGGTACCATCTAATCGTCAAACAGTGGATCAAGGAGCGAGAAAGAGTATAGAGAAGTGAGAGAAAACAAGAAGAATAATATTTTAGAGAGATAAAGGTATTTTAGATAATGAACCGATTTTTAGGAAATTGTATTTATATTATAAGATTATTTTAAATTAAAATACTCGGTCTCATTATTTTAATACACCAATCTACTCTAATACTTTATTTTCTAGGTTCTTACACTTATCATTGAATAAGATATACAATTTTTCATCCTTTCTTTTCTCATAACATGGTATCAGAAGAAAATTAATTCTTGATCACGTTCTTCCACAACAATTTTGTTATTGTCAAGATCTTCATCTTTTACCTTTCATTCTTAGCTTTCCTACAATTTCTTTTTCTTCTATGGCTACTCCCTCTATTACTCTCGCATCGTTATGTTTCATGTTTTGACTTTGCTTTCTAGGGTTTTCAATGAGAAACAATTTGGTGATTTAATCACTCATAGCCCTAGAATGATTTTTTAGGAATCTGAAGGAGTTTCTGAAGATTTGGGTTGTGAAATTTTGTCCAATTTGAGGTTGTGAAATTCAATGGCTTCTGCAGTTGTTCCTTCTTCTAATAATTCTAAGGCACAGTCACATTCCTCAACTTTGGAACTTTCTCAAGAGTAAATTCATGGTCTATTGGCACTTCTTCCTCAATTTAATCCCACAATCACATATTCTACTGATCTAGTGAGTTCTCATAATGTTTCTTCTCAGGATCAAGGTAATATATATTCCCATTGGATTCTAGACACAAGTGTTACTGGTCATATATCCAGTTCTTTGTCTCATTTTATTTGGGGGCCCTATTGTACTTCTTCTGTTGATGGTTTCAAAGAAATTTGGGGGCCCTATTGTATTTCTTAACTATAGTGGATGATATGTCTAGATACACATAGATTAAATTGATGGCAGGTAAATTAGGTACAAGATCACAACTTATTGGCTTTGTTTCTTATATAAAAACACAATTTGGCATAGATGTAAAAGTTGTTATATCATATAATGGTAATGAGTTTGAAATGACATATTTTTATAAACAAAAAGCGATACAACATCAATGATCTTGTGTTGAAACACCTCAACAAAATGGAGTCGTTGAGAGAAAACATCAACACATTCTCAATGTTGCTAGATCTTTAATGTGTCAATCTCATTTGCCCATAATTTTCTGGTCTTTTGTTGTTCGTTATGATGTGCAACTCATTAATATTTTACCTTCCAAAGTTTTGGCATATTTTTCTCGATCTCAACTGTTACACAATGTTAAACCTGACATTACTTACTTACGAGTTTTTGGCTCACTTTTGCCATGCTTCAACTCTTCAAGCTCATAGAACAAAATTTCAACCTCATGCAAGAAAATGTGTTTTACTTGGTTTTAAAACAAGAGTGAAGGACTACCTTTTGTTAGATTTCAACTCTAGGGAAATTTTTCTATCAAGGAATGTAGTATTTTATGAAAACATATTTCCTTTTCTTACTAATGACAAGCATTCACCTATTGATACACAAAATTCCTTGGATTTTTTCAACAAAATTATTTCATCTCCATCACCTATTTTCTTAGAAGTTACTAATCAACCCTCTTTACCATCTACATCTCCTCCTTCTATTGTTCCAGACCCAGTTATTTTTTCTTCTCAACTTGTTTCAGTTGAACCAGGCCAAAACATAAACCATCTTATCTACAGGACTATCATTGCAACATGTTATCTACTTCTTCCTCCACTCAATAATCCATAGGATTCACAAGTTTCAGTCAAGGGTCATTGGAAATACACAAGTAGTGTGTGTTTGTGTCAGGAATAAAGTACAAACCAAACAATACAGATAAAAAAGGCGCGAACACATAAAAAAATTGGAGAGTCCCAAAATCAGAGCGCCGNCTCAAAAAGAAAGGTTCTTACTCCCTCCAAGAAGACTTACCAAAAAGAGCCAAAGCGTTCAGGTCAGCAACTCNACCTTNGCCTACTTCGGAAGGATCCAATGAAAGTTGGCCCAATTGCTTGAACATAGAACCTTTGTATCCGAGAGTAGACCTGTCAACGACTAAACTAGTAGTGGAGTGCTCATCCTGGCTATTGAAAGAAAAAGAGAATATCTAATCTAAAAAGAGATCATAGTTCTGGACAGCTCGGATCACCCGCTGATAGGGAACGCTTTGCCTTGTACCCAAAGGGACCATTTTGCTTAGATAACCCGCGTTATTAAGTCGATTTGAATAAAACCAAAGTTTACTATTATATGACAGAAAGTTTTCAAAACAGACATAGACATATAGAGACACACATTCGACTATGCTTAAAATCAAGTCGACTATAATTCTTTAAATTTGATTTTCACAAAATCATTTAAACAATCAATCAGACAATCATTCATAATCATATAGCTAAGGCTTAGCTCAACCAGTGCTTCCCTTATCAACAATCTCAACACTATATTATTCCTATCTCATGTTCATTCGGTCTCTAAGTCTTCCATAACTTCAAAATCGCTCGGATGGTACCTGCAGAAGGCATTTTGATGCTAAAGTCAATAGGTGACCGATTGAAAGGGTACTAAAATGTTACAATGCATGTACGTGAACAATCATACCTTTGACCTTTACTTATAGTACTTGTTATGGACTTTAACCTTTTTTTTGGCTTAATCATCGTCAAATCATAACTCAATCATCATTATTTGGTTTATTCATGGTTAATATTAACTAAATGTTAATCTGTCCTTCATTCTACAACTAGTCAGTCTATCAGGCGATCAGGGTGATCGACTAGTGTGATAAGCGAAGATGATCGGCCAGGGTGATCGGCTAGGGTGATCGACAGATGATCAGTCTAAGAGTGATCGACACATGTGTGTACTACTTAGTCTACCTAGTTTATCCAATAAATAAATAGGAGCAATGTATAATTTGAGATAAATATAAATAGAGTAGTGCATAACTTGTAGAGGTGGTAATGCAGGTTGGCCCAGCTCGTTTAGGCCCAAGTTACACTTGCCCATCCGCATAAAATATGCATGCTAAAAGCTTTACATTGAAATTGACCCTTATACTTTTTTTCTCAAATAGTAAATTTCATACTTTAGAAATTTCTTTTTTTGTTTTTTACTTTCATGTAGTGGTTTAACAATTTTTGAAAATTTCATACCTAGTTTAATAGTTTTAGCAAAATGAAGTAGTTGAAACTATATCTATTACATTTTCATTAAACTTAATAGTCATACACGAACTGACAAGGATGGTTGTGTGAGTGTGTTGCTATAGGATGAGAAGAGATGATGAATGAGACACTTTGTGTTATGCTTCATGAGAGAGAAAGAAGAATATGAAAGAGTAACGAGAAACACATATAAGGGAATAAGTGAGTGAGGTAGGTTTTTGGAAAAAAAATTAGGGTCTTGAATTGTTTGCAAACCAATAAGCCAGCTTGCCCTGTCCTATTGTAGCTTGCGTGAGTTATGGGTTATGTAGGTTGAGCTTATGCGAGCTAGCAGGCTTAGAACCTCAACCTATCCTACGTTTTTCACTATGGGCTTGTAGATCGACCCACTTGACCTGTCCCGCATTGCCATCCATAGTAACTTGAGATAAATATAAATAAATAAATAACATCAATGCATGACTAAAAATAAATATAAATAAATAAATTCAGTGCATAACTATAAATGAATAATATAATCAATGTATAATTGAAGACAAATAAAAATAAATAAATAAATGGGGTTTAAGACACCTAATTGAGTAAATATAAAAATAAATAAATAAGTTGTACTTAAAGGAAATTTATTTTTAGTTTTTATGTATGTTTCACCTCTTGTAACATCCTAATTATATAGAAAGTATATAATTTATAGACGTCATCAAATATGATATTATAAAGTAGCTATAGACTTTGTAAAAAAGTATTAAGCTTACATTTATCTAGCATGGCCATAATTTTAAAACTTTAAGTACAACAGAGTATCTTAAAAATAGACGAAAGTAGATATGAATCCTAACTACACTAAGTAGTATTGTCATCTCCCTCCAAGGCCTGCTCTAGAGGCACCTCATCTACCTCTACTCACATCCAATTGGATAATCATCGCAAAAGAAAACACCACACAAGTAGGCACAGAAACTAGCAGAAGGGTGAGCTAGTTATAAAAAAAGCATACAATAACGACATATAACATACAAGAGTCAACTTCAATCAAAGCAAGCTAAATCACACATCATAACATGTTGTAAACTAGACTTTACTCGTTCGAACCTAGAATGATAGTCGAGCTATGGCGGGTCACGCACTCATGGTGGCCTCTACTGCTCTGCAAATTCGTTGCCAATGGGTTTCACCCTACCACACTCACGAGGTTAGCCTGTTTTGGGCCTTGAGGCATACTGGAAGCACCCAAGACTAAGATCTCCTGCTACTCCTCACAACATAGTTCAATCCTCTCTATCTAAAAATGGTTGACCATTGGAGTTTCAAGATGACCCCCAAGACTGAGCTCCTACTTTCATTCTAAACAACTAAGAATCTCACCACGAGATTATGCACCTTGAAACTTTTACTTGAAATCATACCTCTTTTTAACTCATATACTTTTAACTATAATCAATATAAATGTTTAAGCTTTATAAGATAAGGCCATAGATATTAAAGCAAGCTTCATAAACAATATAACAAACCACTTAATCAAACACACAACAAAAGATAAATTAAACAACTAGACTCTATACTTCTCGCATAGTGCCCCCTACTCGCATAGCGAGACTACGAGTTTCTCGCATAGCACACCTCAATTCGCTATGCAAATTAACTCGCTGGAGTAACAGACTTTAGGCCTCTCGCATAGCGCACCCAGGTCGCTATGCGAGATTCGAGACAGAGACCAACCCTCCCCAAAGACTCGCTATGCGCACCACTCGCCCTTCGAATTAAATTGGCAGAGAGTCTAGGCCAGCTCTAGTCGCATAGCGATAGGATTCGCTATGCGAATCACCAGGCAGAGAGCAACACCCTCTAGTCATTCACACAGCGCACCAGCTAACACAGCGAATGACCCAAACAGAGAGCACCCCCTTGCAGGGACTCGTTATACGAGACCATTAGCATAGCGAGTCTGCATAATCTGTAGAACGCAAATTCTACAAATTATGCACTCACACACCCCTTTGCCCATTCTAGCCATTTTGTCAAACTTCTAAGACCTTTAATCCGTGATTTAAACTTAATTAAACTTGTTTGCATGATTTGAAACATTCTTATAGTGATTCTAAAGTTATTGAGACCTAAATTTCTCTTTAAAATACTAATTTCCACAACTTAGGGGCTCAAATCCAATTCTACCATTTTTAACATGTTCTAGACCAATTTTATGTTCCTAACAAGTCACATTGGACCTATCTAAACTATCCAAACCCTCCAAAAACACTCTAGACCTCATTTGCCCAAAATCACTTCCTCACTTTCCTTAAACGGACCTAAAACACTACCCAATTACTTGACTTCCCATCTAAACAGTGCTACAATAGAATTTCCACTCAAAACACTTCTATTATACACAATTTCAACAGTCCAAATCATCCAAAAGAGTTTATAGACATCACATTTCAAATTCATAGATTCACACTTCAATACATGCAACTTAAGCTACTAAAGCCTAACTTTTGCCTCCAATAACATACCACTTCAGAATTTATCATGCACTCAAATCACACAATTAAAATAAAGAATATAATTAGTTCCCCTTACCTCTAAGTTGAACTACTCAGCTCACAAGAATGCTTCAACAGTGCCTTACACAACAATGACTAAAAAAACCCTACAAACCACCAAAGTGGTGGTAGAATTAGTTCTTAGAGCTAGAATGGATAAAGAAGATGAAGAAGAATGCTACTAGCTACATGTGCCCAGCAGATTTGCATGTCCTAGGTTCCAAAACAACAGAGGAAAAAGAAAGAGCAACTTACCGGTCAGATTGAAGAAAATGATCGGTCAAAGGCGGAGCCCTCTACTACGTGGACGCTTGGGCGCCACCTGATCGGAAATCAAATGGCTCAAGGAGAAGAAATGGAAGAGAGAATGTAGATGACGGTAGAGCAAAGCTTGATGAGGAACATAGGTTTTCTCAGATAAATGAGGAGTTTGAATTCAAAATTTTGTTATTAGTATTTTATTATTATTTACTCAATCTCATTATCTTCTGACACGTGTGCATCCTCAAAGCAAATTTTCTCTCAATCCTTACACCTTCTCTTTCTCTTTATTTTTTCTTGGTCTTTCTTTCCTTTTTTTCTCTCTTCTCTCCTCCTCCTTATTTTCCTTCTTTTTGTAAAATAAATTTATTCATCATCTTATATTATATTATATATATATTTTTACTATACAACATTAGTTACCTTTTTATGTTTTTTTTATCTGCTTAATCACATACCTCATCCATAAAGAGTTAGAATTCTGCTACACGAAGTTCAGTCATACAAAGCTCAATCATAAAGAGCTCGACCATATTGAGCTTAGCCACATATAGTTCAACTACACATAAAGTTTGATTACACAAAGCTTGGTCACACAAAGCTCAACCACTGAAAGTTTGGACACATAAAGCTCAACCACATAAAGCTCAAGAACATAGAGCTCAACCGCACAAAACTCAACCACATAGAACTTAGAGCTTTTCCATATAAAGCTTGACCATACAGAGCTCAGCCACACAAAACTCGGTAACATAGAACTCAATCATACATAGTTCGTTTATACACAACTTGATCATAGAGAACTCGGTCATACAAAACTTAGCCACATAAAACTTAATCACATAGAATTTGGTCATACAAAACTCACTCATGGAATCCAAACACACATAACTTAGTCACGTAAAACATCTTAACGCTCAACCCACCAAATATTAGCACTCATTTTTAAAAATTCATGAATTAATATTTTATATCATTTTAAGAAAATGATAAAATATTTATAGAGTTCATAACTAATTTATTACAACTTTTATAAAAGATATTGCATTACATTTTTTTTTTATGTTACAACTCTCATATGATAACCACTTAAAAACTTAATTAAACTTTTTTCACACAACACACATTAGTTCTTCATATTATTTTAGCAATTTAGCTTTCTTTGCATTTCCATTTTTTTTTTCTTAATAAGTTCCTTTCAAGTATTTTATTTTATTTTAGTCACTTGTTATTTTCTTATGAATTTATGGAAAGTAAATTGGAATTTGATCAAATAGTGGCAAGAAATCTTATTCCTATATAGGCCATATATCTAAAATTTTGTACTAATTTCCAAATTTAAAATTTTGACGATCTTCCACTTTTCTGGTATTTCCTTTTCTCATATCCTATTTTTCGAAACCTTTTATTTACCATCTTGTTAAAATCAAAGGATAATATGTTCACATGGACCTTTCAAGCATGCATGTAGAATCATCGTCAAGTTTGGTTGTTTTTCTTTTTAAATCATTAGATGATTGTGAAAAATTAAATATTTTTAGACCTTTACCAAACACACCTACTTCACAATTTTATTTTAATAATATAAATTAGTTTTAATTTAAAAAATAGAAAATAAAAATTAATTAAAATATTAATATAATTAAATTTGAAATAGTTAGTTTTTATTATAAATTTATAAATAATTTTTGTTGAGTTAAATATATTTTTAGTTTATAAACTTTGATATAAAATTAAAATTTGTGTTATCTAAAAGTTAAATACATTTTAATCCTTAAATTTTAAAACAAATAAATATAATATTTTAATCTAATTATATTAAAAATTTTAATATATTTAATATATTTCATATTAACATTTAAATAATTTATATTATTTAACATGTTTTTATATGATATTAGTTGAAAAATAATTTTAATATCTCTAAAAAATTAATATAATTATTAGACTAAAATATTATATTTAATTTTAAAATTTTAAAATTAAAATATATTCAAATTTCGGATAAAAAGTAATTCTAATTTGTAATGCAAAAATAAATAATTACTTGAATATGAATATGCTAAGTATTCGTTCATAGATGTTCTATTATCTTTTTCAAGAATTTGTTATCATGAATGTTAAAAGAATTGCCTATATTGTTTGAACATTTTTAAAGGTATGTGTTAATTATTTTAGTGATAAAATAATTTAAATAAAAATAAAAGTAAATAATTACTTAAAATATAATATAACATTTTTTATGTTTTACTTTTTTGAATTTTTTGTTTATCTATAAATTCTTTAAATTAAAATATTTTTTAATAATATGATATATAATTCATATAATTTATGTATTAAATTATTGAATCAGACATTCCAAAAATTGTGATCCCCACCTAGTACTTAATGTGGTATTAAATGTATGGACAAAGGAACATGATCCTCATTCAAACTTTATGTGGTTGTAATGATGGGTCAGTCAACCAATAATAGAGAATATAAAATATTATTGGTAAATAGTTGAAGTGACCAATAATATTGAAAACAATAATATAATATTGTTTGAGGTAACAGTTAAATGACTCATTAAAAACGAGTATACTGATTCATAGCATTTGATTAAATGAAAAGTATGCAAATGAGTTTGGAAACAGTTACGTATATACTAAATATTAAAAAATTATATTTATTAAATACCAACTACTTAAAAAAATATACATACAACTGGACGAATTTTTAATTATCATTTCGTTTCATACATAGTTTTTTGGTAATTAACCTAGATATTTTCTCGAAGTGACTGAACAACAAATCACAAAAATTCTTTTACTGAAATAACTAGGTTTTACTAATAATTTTAAAATTTGATTTGTATAAAATTAATTGTAATAGAATATGCACTATCAATTACTATTAATCATGCTATTGCAATATGTATGATTTGGCAAGCTCGGTTTTTTTTTTCATGGTTAAAAATACCTCGAAATGACTAAATTAATAACTATTCGGTGGCATAATTAAAAAATATGACCTTGATTTAAAAGAGAAATTCCTTTAGCGATTAATAAATTATTTATAAGGTTGTCGGAAATATTTTAATAAAGGTGTACATATAATTTAAAATAGTATATTTTGTAACATTTCAACATTTTTAAACTTAAACAAAAATTATTTAGTGGTGTTAAATCTTTAATTTATGTTTTAGTATCACTGTCACATTATCTTCCACTATTCGTACTCATCAGATGATCATAGTTAAAACATATGAACAACAAGAACATTCAAATATAAAAGAAAATAAAACAAGGTAAGCAAATGTATGCACAATTATCCAAGAACAATTAAGATTTCAACACAGATCATATTCCAAGCCAAATAATCAAACACCCTAAAAGCATACAATGAACTTAAACTTGACGCATCCGAATATAGTATGAATGTCAAACTATAGTGGTTCATGCACTTGTATGGTGAAACAACTTGTCCATCCCAAGCTACCACACAAGGTTAGTCCTTTAACCAAAATCTTAGGTCAAGTTAAAGCCCCTCAACTAAGACCTCCAACTACTCTCATTACATGTCTCACTCCTTTCTACTTGAGAGTGGATGACCATTAGAGTGTAAGGACAAACCCTCGGTACTTAGCTTCTTACATTCGTCCTAACAACATATTGATAATCATGATTAAGAATTCTCCTTAGAATTCTTATAAACCTCATATTCACTTAACTACATGTTCCCAACTATATCACTGAATATCAAATAATACATTACACCATATTAATCCAAGCACAAATGAGAAAAGGAAAACAAAAAACCAAAGAACCTCCAACCATTTGCCCAACGAATAGCCTCTACTCGCCCAACGAGAGACAAAATAGTAAGCCTCCCAAGCTAAGCAAACTAGTTCACTTAGCCTCTACAACTTTCTTCCAAAAACCCTAATTACGCGCCCAGCGAGTCCCTCCATTCGCCCAACGATAGCCAAAACAGCAATCTCCCTAAGTTGAGTGAGTTGGCTCGCCCAACCCTGGAACCCACTGCCAGAACTTCCTAAACTCGTCCAGCTAGCACCTACTAATCGCCTAGCCTTGCTACATAATTCTACAACACAAAAACTGCCTAAGCAACACCTCTAAACCACCCAAGGCCTATTATAACCATTTTTACTAACTTCTAACACTCCTAAACTGAATTCTTAACTACCATAGACCTAAACAAAGGTTTATAATCCATCTTATACTAGTTTTACACTGTTACGCAACAAGATTTCAACTTAAAATAACTAAATCCTCAACTTATAAACCAAAATTGAATTCCAACAATTCTAGCTCAATTTTCACCAACTTAGGGACCCCAACAAGTCAGAAATGACTTGTCAACATACTTCAAACCTTCGTCTTTGACGCATAACTCCTAATTCAAAATCTCACTGGACCAAACCCCCAAAATCAAACTTAAAACCTCCCTCAACCATCCTTTTGACTCATACTCACTTCAATATCAGATTTTTATCAATTCAAGCTTTCAACAAGTTTTATTTGACCTTACAAAATGTCCTACACTACTATTTATCACTTTAGACTCATACTTCTAAAAATCACATATTAAATCCCCCCCTTGATTAAAACAACTAGTTCATGTTTCAACCCATACCATTTCTTGTCAACACATAAACTAATTCATCATTAACCACTTCACAGCCACAACACATTTCAATCAATTATCACATTTCAATCATATGCAATTTATCAAACACACTTAATGCTAACATACTCATTTCAAAAATATAATTCAACATTCATTCAAATCATATACTAATAACTATCATTTCATACTTTATAACTCAAAATTAAATAAAATACTAGCTTCCCTAACCTTTTTGAAGACCAAATCGTTCTAGAGAACTCTATTCTGCTCTCACAACTCAAGGAACTCTATTTGTACCTATAGACAACAGGAATAGGATCAACATACATTGTTAGGACCACTAATCAACAGAGAGTCTCATAGAAAAATCGAATATTACATGCAAAATGAGTAGGCCCCACATGCAACAGAAGAAAGAAAGGACGAGAGGAAAGGGGTCAAAACTTAACTTACTCAAATGGAAAAACTAATCAGTCTAAATTGAAGGGCTCACCATCAGGATCACTCATATGGTCCCAATTTTTCAATCAGATAAGCAAGGAAAAAGAACTCCTAGAGAGAAGTTAGAGAACTCTAGAAAAGTGGTTTCTAGAGAGATAACGTGTTTTAAAATAATGAAACTCGTTCTTAGCGAAACTATTTATATTAAAAAAATTTAATATTAAAATAATCGAATCTCGTTATTTTTAAATCACTTTCACTTTTAAAATTCCATTTTCTAGGTCTTTACATTCTCCCCAACAAGAAAAAAATTTTTCCTTAAAAATTCCCTCATCAGGTAGAAAGAAAAGCTTGCTCTCCTCACTTTCTCTATCACAACCACCTAACTTGATCCAGATAGTACTCCCCAACAACCTTACTATCACTAAAACCCTTCCTTTGTGCTAAAATTTTCTATTGTTCAATAATGTAGATTAGTCTAGCCATTATATTCAAAACAAATTCTCAAACTTTTCTATTGTTCAATAATGTAGCAGCAATCACAACAACTAATTGAATTCGCAATTAATGCAGTCGAATAACCTTTAATGCTTGGTCAACATATTTAAAAATATGATAGTTAGACAGTTATAGCAATCATTAATAGAATTTCAAAACAATAACAGACTTAATCGAATACGACATGCATGTAATCGACTATGTAACAGTGTTAATCATAGTTTTGAAAAGCTTTCTCTTTGAAAAATCTTACAGCACACTTGAAAATAGTTTGTGCAAAGACACGAGTATTAATCGACTCACCCCATAATGAAATCGACTTAAAATTGTTGTTTTGCCACACAATTAAAGTTCAACATAAATGCTTGTGGTTTTTCTTTTCCAAAAACATGTGTCATGCATTCACATATAAAGTCACATATATAACATAGTGAAATGCAATGAACAACATAATAACAACACAATCATTATGAACTGGTCTATTCCATCAAACCAGATATTTCAAACTTGAAAGTCTTTGGGTGTTTATCATACTCCAGTTCTACTAGTGTAGGTTCCATAAGGCTTGATTCCAGAAGTAACAAATGCATTTTTCTTAGATATAAGTCTAGAACCAAAGGTTTTGTGTTGTATGATTTGCATTCACATTCTATTCTTGTCTCACATCATGTCATTTTTCATGAAAACATTTCCCCTTATTATACTTCTTTCACTCCATTTTCCTCTCCTACAAATGATAAAATTTCTGATGTTACCACTTTTTATTTTCCAAATATGATACTTGTTTCCACTACAACAAATTACACAACATATAATAATTATAACATTAATTCAGACATTGTCATTGTTCCTACTGTTGGACAAAAAGTTTCTCTTAGGAACAAAAGTATACATAGGTACTTAGACCACTACAATTGTGGCACTACTTCAAGCATCCCATCATGACATACTACCCTATATCTTCTACACTTGTTCCTTTCTTATAATAATTACTCCCCTAACCATCTTTCTTTTTGTCACAATATCTCTCCACAAGTTGAACCATCATCCTTTAAAGAGGCTAGAAAGTTTGAATATTGGCAACAAGCCATGAATTCTTAATTAAATGCTATTGATTGAACAAAACTTGGACTTTGGTTAATCTTCTTTCTAGCAAAAAGTCGATTAGTTGTTGTTGGGTTTACAGAATCAAGCATAAACCAAATGGCTCTATTGATAGATATAAAGCTCGTTTAGTGGTAAGAGGTTTCACCCAAACTGAAGGCTCGGACTAATATGAAACTTTTTCCCTTGTGGTTAAAATCACCATTGTACTTCTTGTTCTTACCCTTGCTACTGCCAAGCAATGGTTCCTTCATCAACTAGACGTTGACAACACTTTCCTCCATGGTGATTTAACCAAAGAAATATACATGAACCTTCCTCTGGTCTTTGTCCTTCTAATCCTAATCTTGTTTGCAAGCTTTAGAAATCACTTTATGGTTTAAAACAGGCTAGCAAAAATTGGAATCACAAGCTGACATATGAGTTATTATATCTCGGGTATACACAAAATTCAGTTGACCATTCTTTATTTATCAAACATTCTCCTTCTACTATCATCATCATTTTGGTATACGTTGATGATATCCTTCTATCTGGAAACAACCTCTCTAAAATTACCCGATAGCAAGTTCCGCATTCAAAACCTTAGAGATCTCAAATATTTTCTGGGTTTTGAAATTTCTAGGTCTAAAGCTGGATTGTGTATGAATAAGAGAAAATATAGTCTTGAATTGATTTCTAAAGCTGGTATGTTAGGATGTTAACCAACAGCTACACCGTTGATCCTTCTATAAAATTGCATGCTAATGAAGGAACTCTCCTTACATATCATTCTTCTTATTGTCTTTTAATTGGAATGTTAATCTATTCACCAATACAAGGCCCAATATTGCTTTTGTCGTTTAACAACTTAGCCAGTTTGTTTCTTCTCATGACAACCTCGTATGCAACAAGCCATGAGAGTTATTTGGTACTTAAAGAATGTTTCTGGTTTTGGTTGTTATATGCTACTGATAATTCTCTTAGAATTCATGCCTACTCTAATTTTGATTGGGTCACTTGTGCTACCATTAGAAGATCCATCTTTGTCTTTTATGCCTTTATGGGAACTGCTCTCATTTCTTGGAAGTCAAAGAAACAAACCACCGTTTCCAAATCCTCCTCTGAAGCCGAATACAAGTCCATAGCTTCTCTAACTTGTGAACTTTAATGGCTACAATACCTTTCAAAAGATTTACATATATTGTGTCCTACTCCCTATTCAGTCTATTGTGACAACAATTTCGCTATCCACATTATAAAGAATCACACCTTTCATGAGAGAACCAAACATATAGACATAGACTGCCACATTACTAGACAAAAGCTTCAAGATAGTCTCATGAAACTTCTTCATGTGCCTTTTGTCAATCAAGTTGTTGACGTTTTTACAAAGTCTCTTTATCCTCCTTTTTTTTAACACCATTGTATTCAAGTTGAAAATATAATATTCATATTCATCTCGAGGAAAGGTGATAGAGAGACAAAATATTTCTTTTTCTATTTTTCTTGTTGTAATTATTTATGTTTGTTTCCTTTGTTATGTATATAATATTTTTTCTTCTTGCTTTATACTTATTTTATTCTCTTTAATGATAATAATGAAAAATTTTCTTTTGATCATTATGTGAAACACTATTATAAATTAAATTGGTTACTTTACGTATAACATAATTTAATATTAAATTATATTTATACTTAAGCACACATTTAAAACCAAACTCAATATTAATTAAACTTAGATCTAATACAAAATCACAAATAAACTTTTCAAAATAGTCTTTACTCGAAGGACTCAAAAGTAATCTTTCATACATGTAAATGAGTTTTGGGCTTATTTTTTACGATGAAACAAATGTGATAGTTTTTCATGGTATGAAGAATAAATCTCTTTTACCTAACCTCATCCACCCCATTTATTAGCATCATATCATCATGTGTTTGAACTTCACATCCTTTTTACAAACAATGATGATTCTGTTATCATATTAAACATGATAACACCATTTAACTCTCCCACCGAATAGTTTGACAGATGTAAGCTCAATTTTACACTCATTACTATGTCTTTTCCTTCCACATGTCCCTCACGGAATATAATATTCAACTTCACATTCTCGATTCTCATCAAATCCAACCCCTTTTCTATTCCTAACATTCTTGAAAATCTCTCACACTATCCCCATTTTAGGAACGCTTTGCATAACTCTTTCCAAACACACCCTTTTGGAATTCTAAAGAAGAAAAAAAATGTGATTTTTCTTCAATTCATCTCCCTCACTTCTCATAATCAAATGTCACTCCTTTGCTTCTATTCAATTTACTTAATAAAACTCTCTATCAACAAATTTGTTAATCTAAATTTATTAAACCATAGTTTCCAGTAGGATTTTGGTTTAAGTTTTATAAATAAAAATATATAATTGAAAAGAAAACATTTCACACACACACAAAAAATAGTTAATCAATTTTCTTAACAAGAATTAATTATTGACCAAACTTATAGATGTCAACATCGTGCAATAAAGGAAAGGAGTAGTCAATGATAATAATAAATTTTTGTAGTTCATTAATAAATGTATTCAGTTTCAGCAATGTGTATTATTGATAATTGTCTAGAAACCACTCATTCATGTTGAAAAGAATGGATCACTAGTTCGTGTGACCTTTTTGAGGAACACTCATCGTAAGAGTGTTGTGCCATGTGGCTTGCAAAGCAGCCATAAATGGTATTTATCTTTTCCACTTTTAAGTGATTGTCGTGCTGTACTTAGACACCAGACAGCAGACCTGCTCTTCCACATGCATTTGCAATTCATACTGTCTAAGAACACTTATTTATATTACAAACAGGTTAGAACGTGGATTTTGCACTAATGATTAATTTAACAAAGATGATTATACCGAAACATATTATAAGGGAAGTATGTCTTTAATTTAAAATTTAAATTAATTTAATAGAATATCTATTTATTAAGTGTAAATTTTCAAATCGTATAATTTTTCTTTTTAACTTTGGTATTCTGATGAAAAAAAAGTCCAAACATGTGTTTCTTTATTATTTTACTTATATAAGTAAAATATTACAAACAGGTTAGAACGTGGATTTTGCATAAATTATTTTAAAAAAGATGATTATATACCGAAACATATTATAAGGGAAGTATGTCTTTAATTTAAAATTTAAATTAATTTTAAAAATAATCTATTTATTAAGTGTAAATTTTCAAATCGTATAATTGTGTTAAAACGACTCCACTGGGGATCGAACCCAGAATCTCTGGTTCCGTAGACCAGCGCCTTATCCATTGGGCCATGGAGTCTTTGTTATGTGTAATTGCATGATAACTATAACATATTTTTAACTTCTTATATTAAAGACCAAGACAACATTATTGACTTGAACTTTTGATCAGGATATTTAGCAACGACGGAACATAATAAAAAACTACTTAAATAAACAATACTAAAACGAACTTCTTAAAATCACTCCAAAATTAAAATTATGGTTTAATGTCTCAATAGATTCTTATTTTTATTTAGAATTTTAAATAGGTTTCTTGTTTTTTTAGCGTCTCAATTGGATTCTTATTTTTGTTAATTTTTTCAAATAAATCTTTTCCGTTAATTTCATCAAACAGCGTTAATGAGTGTGTGACGTAGCCTGATGACACTACAGTTTTAATACACATGTCAAAAAAATGTGTGTGAATTAGATTTTTTAAAATTTAGAATTAAAGAATTATTTTAATATATTATAATTTTTGCTGAAATGAAATAAAGAAAAGGCAAAAATGGAATATTGTATTGTTAACATCCATTGTCTTTCAGCAATTGGGAAATCAAAATCAAATTGTCTCTGAAAAACTCCTCTGTACCATATCAAAGGCAAGAATGACAAGAACCTTTTTCTCCTTAGGCAAAACCAACCAATGAAGGGTCTCATTGACGAGTGACCCAGCTCTGACAGTAAGGTAATTGCCAGAATCTGAATATGGAACATTGACAAGAACACTCTTCTAGCACTAGTGAAAAAATGTTGTTTAACGTTGGTTATTTTGGACTTTTAACGTCAGATCCTGAACCGACGTTTATTCGAGTGACGTTAAATGAGACGTCGGACCCTATAGGTCAAACGTCTATATAGATGTCGGACTCTATAGATCAGATGTCTAAAATGTCGTCGTATATGATAGGATCTTTCTCCGCTTGAGGCCTCTCGAGTTGCTCCTAAGTCATGGTGATTCGAGTTTACAACTTTATATTTTAGTTCAAGAGAATGAATTGTATGTTCTTATTTTGTATTAGATGGTTTTGATAATGTAGTGGAGGGAATTGGAGGAGTGCAAAACGCAAGAAATCACCGTCCAAGAACGCTACCTAAGGACATGAGAAAAACTGCACAAAAACTCAATGAAAACGCATTTTAATCGATTCAAATGAAAAATAATTCATCAAAGAGTAATGTAATCAGAGTAAAATTAATTTTAAACGGTGCAAAAGTGAGAAAACGAACCTGAAAAACGTAGCNTGTGCAGAGAAAACGCGAGGAAGATGATGAACAATGAGTGCGCGTAACTACTGCCTCGCGTTCGCAGTGTTTTAATGCAGACATTTAGACGTCGGTTCCNCTTACAACAGACGTCTAAAGTGCTTTAGAAGTCGGAGTGGCGGGATCAGACGTCTAAATGGAGTCAAAAAGTGACTTTTTAAATTTCTGGATTTAGGGTTTAGACGTCGGTTCCCCCAATAACAGACGTCTATAATATTTTAGACGTCGGGCTCTCCTAACTGACGTCTATATGTTTGACAGGTAGGTGAATAGCCATTAATTTCCGCCATATAGACGTCGGGGCCCCTCCTAACTGACGTCTATATGACTGAAAGAAATGACTTTTCACCCACCTGTCAGACATATAGACGTCAGTTAGGAGGGGTCCCGACGTCTAAAATATTATAAACGTCGGGACACCTTCTAACTGACGTCTAAATGACCAACTTATTTACGAAAATGCCATCAGTCATCAATATACGTTGTGCTTACCCTTAACCGACATCTAAGGGGTGACGTTAAATAGCGTTTTTACACTAGTGTAGGAAGCAGTTTTGAAGGAGAAAACGTGGGTTTCAATTTCAGCAGAAAATGAAGACGAGACTGGAATAATGGTAATCAAGTGGTCATCTTTAGATGGGTCATACCCAAAACCATAGAGGAACTCACGGGTTATGTTATCATATCGAAAGTGTGGTAATTGTTTATCAACACCAATTGAGGGATTCCAGAGAATGAGATCATCGTTCCTCTCGTAGTATAAAAGAATAAACCCTCTGCACGACCCTAAAATGTGAGGCTGATTGCGAAAATCATCGAAGTGAAAAAAATCGGGAATGTGAGGGGGAGAAGGAGGGGGAAGAAGGAGATGCACAGCACGGAGAAAATACAGCGAACCCTCTCCGCTATCTATAAACTGTGCGTTTGAGTCAATGGATTGAGCATAAAAATCATTTGATCTCATAAGGATTCAATGGGTGGGTGTGGCAACTAGGTCGTAATGGGAAACGCCAAATTGGGGACGAAAATGAGAGAAAAGCCATGACTTAGAAACACACTTGAAACGCAAAGGGATTTCACCGGCAATCTCAAAAGAATTTCTCTTATCACTTCTAGAGGGAGAAGAGGAAGAGTGTTTATGTTCATGTCTTGAAACACAATATGACTTCTAGAGGGAGAAGAGGAAGAATTTCTCCAAATGAGTTGATGTTTTTATTACAAAATAGACTCAAAAAGCTTTCAAATGACTACTAATTTGTAATTTTCCCATCTAAAATAAGAAACATGAATCAATAACTTGAAAGTAAACTCATTTAGGAATCTTAGAAAAACGTTATTTTTGGGAAATTAGCTGCATCTAGTATAGTGGTCTAAAAATCATGGGTTGGTAGTCATTTGAAATTTCTTCATGTCTAGATTCCAAAAAAAGAAGAATCAACTCATTTGGAGTTCGGTGAAGAAAGTTATGAGCAAAACAACCCGCAAAGGTCAGAGGTGGCAGGAATGTGTAAAACGTTAACTTTAAGGAATTAACAACACCTACCCAGATGTCCAAATATCACAAATTAGTAGTCATTGGAAAGAGTTTTGAGTCTATTTTCTAATAAAAGAGAATCACATCATTTGGAGATCTGTGGAAAAAGTTATGATTAAAATAGTCAGCAAAGGTCAAAGTTAACAGTATGTTATCTCACTCAAATTACCTTTGGGGAGTGACGTTCTCACAGCTGGAACCTACAGCACATGTTTTTGTACAAAACCATATTTTTTTTCGTGTAATCGTTTACAGGATCCTTGTAATCGATTATCAGGGACAAAATAGCCTACACTTGTTTCAAGACTTAGCTAACATGATCATCACACCAACATTAAGTCTTTCCTCCACCATGGACTGCCCAAACCTTATTTTTCAGACTTTACTCACACTTAAACACTGAAAATAACTCTCATCCATTCAAGAAATATGAAAAAATTACGAAAAATCTCTTTGCCTACTTATGTGCCCACAGTTGGGTCCTACAACACAAGTTTTTGTACAAAACCAGATTTTTGTTCATGTAATCGTTTACAAGGTCCTTGTAATTGATTACCAGGGATAAAAGGGCCTACACTTGTTTCAGGACTTAGCTAACATGATCATCACACCAACATTGGGTCTTTCCTCCACCATGGACTGCTCAAAGTTTTCAGGCTCTACTCACACTTAAATACTAAAAATGACTCTCATCCATTCAAGAAATATGAAAAAATTATGAAAAATCTTTTTTCCTACTTATGTGCCCATAACTGGGTCCTATAGCACAAGTTTTTGTTCAAAACCATATTTCTGTTTATGTAATCGTTTACAGGGTCCTTGCAATAATCTATTACCAGGGAAAAAAGGCCTACACTTGTTTCAGGACCTAGCTAACATGACCATCACACCAACATTGAGTCTTTCCTCCACCATGGACTGTCCAAACCTCAGTTTTCAGGCTCTACTCACACTTAAACACTAAAAAGAACTCTCACCCATTCAAGAAATATGAAAAAATTACGAAAAATCTCTTTGGCTACTTATGTGCCCACAGTTGGGTCCTACAACACAAGTTTTTGTACAAAACCAAAGTTTTGTTTAGGTAATCGTTTACAGGCTCATTATAATCGATTACAAGAGACAAAATAGGTTAGGCATGCCATAAATGCAATAAAAATTGGTCATATCATTATTGATGGATGGTACTCAATCATGTTGGCCATTTTGTTTTATTCAAATTCCAAACAACAACACATTTGACAATGCCAATAACGAAGAGAATAACACTACCATTAACATTAACAATGATTAAGGGAAGTAAAGATGCATTTTTTTATCATTCAAAAAATTGGGTACAATATATTATTTGTTCATCTATGTACAATGTTGTATTGTTTTCTATAACAATTGAATACACAAACCACTCATGTTTCGCTCTATTTCTAGTGTACGAAGTTCTAAGCGCTTTGCTCTTCTAACACTTTCGTGATCCGACCCTCACAAACCTCTACATAGGGGGTTGATTGGTGTACATGCCTCCTGGGCCTACAAAGGCAGTGTTCATGTGGGATTCTGCACGAGGCGTGCTGTGCCCACCATCATCTTTATTTCTTCTTTTATTCTTCTCTTCAGCCAACTCTGCCTCCAAATCAACAATCATCATTTCTAGTTCTTTAATTAGAGATTCTTGTTCCTGTAAAGTACGCATAACTGCATCAAAGAAAACAAAATAAGAAAACAGCAAAACCCAAAAACGATAACAAAAAAATTGAAACAACAAATAAAACTCCAAATAACCAAAAACACAACCGCCAAACCCAAAACGCAAATAAAAAAGAAAAAAACTCATTTATCTTGCTCGAATCACCAACGTCATTAGAGGATTTCATTTCGTACAATACCATCAAGAGAAATGCTCAAAACTTGAAAATGAAAGGAAAACTTTTGGTTCGTCGGAGACAAAGGAATTGAGGATCTAGGAGAGAACGACAAAGAGGAGGCACACTTCCAGAATGCCATGGATTGAGAAGAATGAGAAAATAGAAAAAGAATGGTGAACCAAAATGGAGAAAGAAAATCTTGAGAGAGAACGAAATGTACTTTTAGAATCATGAAAAATTGAATCCTCCATCCATTTTCATGTTAGCCCTTTATTGAAATAAATTAATTCAAATGGGCCAATCAAATTTGTGAAAAAAATTAGCAAACTGATTATCAATAATAATAATCAATAATCCTTATTTGATCTTATCGTAAATTTTGATTGTAGTTTGTTTTGGATCAAATATAATATTAAATCTGTGCTACTTTAATTCAAAATGTTTAAATTGAATTTTATTTAACTATCCACGTCATCCCAAAATTATGTAATTTTATTTAACTTAAAATAATCTCTTAATACTGAATTTCTTTAATTCAACATTTTGGTTTTAAAGGATCCATACAAAATTTATTTAATTAATTAAAAATGTATTTCATATTTATAAAAACCAAAAAGTTGACGGAGCTTTTTCATTCACAGAATGGAATGGCATAGTTGACAAATAACTTCATCTTTTGAATGTATGAAAAGAAAATTCAGTCTTGTATGCAGTTCAGCTGTTTGACAAAATTACACTTGAAAAAAATTAGTCATGCATGAACTTCAAAGACTAATCTTTTCAGCAACAAAAAATTCCATCCACAGCAAACGAAAACCAAATTTGGCCTTTAAGCATCCGTGTCTCTTCTTTGTTGCTGCATCACAAACACAGTAGCCTTGCCAGCAGCATCAGTTGAAGCCAACAAATCTCCAAGCACCCCAAGTTCTGGATACTCACTCCATTGCAACAACCCAGAAGTTTGAGGAGTTTCAATCCCAGCTTGTCTTCCAACAATGATCAAATCATACTCCTTCACCAACTTCCGAATCACCAAAGCCGTCTCAGGTCCATCCTTCACAATCTTCTCTATGTAATTCACATTAGTCTCACCCACCTTCCCGTTAATCCTGATATCATTCAGAATCTCAGTGTCAAGCAGTTCCTGCAAATCTGTTACCTCCGAATATTTATTCCTAGCCAAAAACCTGACCACAGTGAGTCTGACATGCGGATTCTTGGTCATCCTCTTAGCAAAGTAAAGTGCTTCTCTATCATCTTTCCCTCCAATGAAAAGCATGCAAACAGTGTAAGGCGTCTCTGGGGAGAAAATATGCGTCATTTGCATTCTCTCAATCAATATCCCAACAGAACATGGAGCTCTCCGCATGACACGGAAGTTCAACTCTCTCAGAGACTCATCTTCTATCTCAATGCTGTTGCCATCAGAAGACCACTTTTTATGAAAGGGAAGAACAATGAGGGAGGTGTACTTGTTCAACGCCAAAGTGCAGATGTCATCGTACATCAACTCAGTTGGTGAGATTGATGTGAAGGTGTTCACCACCAGTGCATCCTTGAACTCGTGCTCGAAGTTTTGGAACGCATCGATGAGTTTGTCTGCCATGGAAGCGTTTGAGTCGTGTGTTTTCTTGGACTGGAGTTGGTGAGAGATGAAGACAGGAGCAGCTCTTCCGATGAGTTCTATGAGCTGGAGGGCGTAGATACAGAGAGGGTTGTCTTTGGTGGGGAAGGTGGCTTCGAGAAGGTTGATGGTCGGAGGAATGTTGTCGGGTCTGTGGATGCATGTGAGAACTCGAAGCTCGGAGTTGTTTTTGAGGTCAAAGATGTTTCGCTTGGTGTAGTTTCCTGCATATTTCTTCATGGGGTCGTAGAGGTATGCTAGAAGAAATGGCCCCACTGTAGCAGTCAGAATTATGCTCATTATCACCAATGCCAACACGTTGTCTGGCATGCCCTGCATTACAGACATAACGAACATAAACATTATCCTAGAATCATGATTCGTTTGTTTTTTCTGTCAAACTCATGTACAATGATTCTGGAGCAAGAGAGGTGAAGTAATTAAGAAGACATGAAAGAGAGTGCTAACCATGAGATCTCTGATTATAGAGAATCCAGCCAATTCAACTACGCCCTTGCAATTCATGACCAAAGAGAGAGAAACTGAGTCACTCAAGGGCACGTTGTGGTACAAAGGAAGCAGCATGCATACAACAAATTTGACAGTGCTAGTTACTGCAATGATAATCAGGGCTTGCAACATGAACTGGTCAATTCCTCCAGTCACTTCGTCTCTCCATTTCATGAAGTCTCTGAGGTTCACCCTCATCACACATGTGGTCACAAAGAGAGGCATGAACATCCAGTTAACAAAAGTGTCAATCTTTTTTATAACTGCAGTGCCTAATGGAGGCCCTTCTGGGGTGGCCATGCCCAATGCAAAAGGGCCAAAGAGAGCCAAAAATCCAATGCGATGTGTGATATAGGAAGCCACAAAAACCATTATGAGTATGAAATACACATAGTGATCACTAACAGGAGAACCCTCTGGGGTCTGTTTTATGATCCAAAACATGGCTGGGCGATAGACGAAGATAAGCATTAGCAGAAACAAAATCAAAACTATGAGGCGAAACCAGGCTTTTTCTGGATCACTAGACAAAATTTTGGAGATACTAAGGATTGATGTGAAGACCACATTGAAGAGCTCAGTAACCAAAGCTGCGGACTGGCTTAATCTACCTAGCTCCGAATTCAGAATCTTGAGATCACTTAAAACTGTGCAAATGTTAGGGAAAGGAGTCACCGAGAACACACCAATGATAAGTCTAACTTTTGCTATCTGATCACTGTCCAGGTATTTTGTGGAGTATAAATTCACAACAGTCATGCTGCATATAAATGGAGCCAGTATGGTAGCACACCCTATGGTGGCTGCACTACTTTTGGTCCTGGGAATCACACTCACGTCTGTTTTCACCCCTGTGTAGAACAGGAAAAGCATGTAGCCAAAAACTGAAAGCATCCCCAGACTTGCCTGAGAGTCAAAAAAGAACAACTCTCTACTCTTCCGAGCCCATTCTTCAGTGAAGCTGGTTGCAAATATCAGGCCAACCTGCTCAGAACACCCACCACCATGTCTCAGTTAATATCCAAAACAGTAACAATTCTTGCATCTGCACAATGCCTATGATGTTGTGGACACGATCAACTAGATGCATCAAATAATAGTATAAAAAAAAATTCATGAACTGAAAATGAATAAGTACATGTTCAATATTATCTTAATCTTACTATTGGTTAGTTAGTAATCATGCGAAGGTACGTAATTTGAAATTGACAAGTACATTAAAATGGATATTGTGGCATGCATGTTGAAGGGAAGAACTTACAATGCACATGGAAGCGAATCTGGGGAATCTTAGACGACCCAGAATGGCGTGCAAGAGAAAGGTTGCAAGAAAGATAATACATATCTGCATCTCCAACATTGGTAAAGCATTAGTTGGAAGCATGCCATTTATGGTGCACCATGGTGTATCTGAATTCACCCGAGGGGGCAAGTACGTGCATGATGTAATGTAAAACTCTTCATCTCCCACTTCTGTTGTCATGCTTTATATATATAACTGTGTTCTATGCAACCCTTTGTATCGGAAAGAATAAAATTCACGAGAAAGACACAATAAAGGGAAGCAAGCTAGCACAATAATGCAGGAACAATTGCAGAAATATTAAGAGGTTCACAATAGATATATGTTTGAGTTTCCTGAATTTTCATGGTCAAACATATAAATTTGAAGGCAATGGTAGAAGTCGTTTTGTATGATCATTGAAAACTAACATGTTATTAGTCCATGTAGTTTCCAGTTTCCATTCTAATAATACAAAATTTATATATATATTCTGTTGTTTGTACTTTGTAATTGTCACTGTCAAATTATTATTGTTAATAAAACAAATCTTCTAAATTTAGATAAGATGAGCGAAACTAAACAACTGTCTTTAATTAAAAAAAAAAATTAACAGGGAGATACCAACTCCATTGTTTACATCACGATCATGTAAATTAAGCTGAAATTAATTAATTAATTAATTTTATCTATACCTTTTTAGAATATAAATACAATATTTTAGGTAATTTGATGAAACAATCTTTAAAATATTTATCGTATAATTGAGTTGGAATTTTGTGATAATTTTATACTTTTTGTTATCAAACTATAAAGTGTACAGACAAAAGGTTTAAAATAAAATTAACAAGATCAAACTATATTAACTTTCTTAACGGTATCTTTTTACGAATAAACCTTCATCACTAACACTTAATTTGTTAACTATCTTTTGGGATGAGAAGTTTCACTTTTGCACAATGAACAATCGCAAAACATAGGATAAATATGTAAATGGATTGTGATGTTTACCGATATATCGTATCTATTTATATATTATAAATTAATTATTATATTTATAATCATAAAATATAAATCACTTAAAACTATAAATTAATTATTATATTTACAAATTTAAAGTTCAAATTACTTCTAACTATTTATATTTGTGATTGGATTGAGAGATTTAAAAGGTGATAATTGTATCTATTTATACTATAAATTGATTATTAAATTTATCAACTTGAATTTATTTTGTTTTTAGTTGACATAAAATCTCTAATATATTATACATATTAAAATATATACATCTCATATACTAGATATTCATATAAATGATAAGATATTTCAACAAATCTAGTCATAAAATATTTTAATACCATATTAAGTATTAAAGTTAAACAAACTCATTCTTACAAAATTAAACTATAGTAAAAGAAAATTATCAATACTTATATATTAATTTTATTTCTAATTGACTTGAAATCTTCTAAAAAAATTTATCCTAAAAAAATATATTTGGATTTGTTGTAACATCCTCAAGTAGAACCTTGTAAGAGATATTTGGGAACAATTGTTACACTACTACATTTTTAAACATCTAAAAGGCTATTTTTGTCAATTTTGTTCGATGTGAGACTCATTCTTTTCTAATGTTCAATGTAATCTCTAATTTTATAATTTTTGTTCAATTTGGCACATTAATGACATAGTATCCAGGTCAACCATTAATGAATGAGTTGTTAGTTTTTATATATAGGTGGCAACTCAAAAGGAAATATATTATTTGAAAGTGGTTTTGTTGGAACCCTAACTCCCAAACCGAAATCACAAATGTCAAATTTAAAACCCTAATCCCCAAATCGCACCAACAATCTACAGATGAGCATCAAGAACACATGAAATTCCCAAATTAAAATATTAAGAACACAAGGACTTCTCAAAACAACACCCAATTTTAAATTCCAATTCGAAACCCTAATCTGAAACATAAAAACATAAAGGAACCCAAATTTCCCAAATCAGAAAACAAAATCAAAAACCTTAAATTACAAGATTGGAACCATGATTCCCTATATGTTGTCGTTGCCAGTACCCCTTGCAACACATCACTACTGCTTCACTAACCCAACATTGTTCACACTCAAATTGTGTCCACCTTCGTGGGTTACTTCAAAGGGAAAAACTCTACCACTACGAGAGCGCGTATTCGACCGCAAAGACATCACAATTGTGGCATCTATTGAAACGAGGGAAACACCGTACCAAAGCCACCAAACTTAGCCTTTCCTTCTTGTGAGAATCCTAGACTAGAACAAGGAAAGAAGGAAGGGAAGAAGGGTTCCCTAATAAATCCCAGAGAAAATGCTCCTTTTAAATTGCCACGTATGTAAAAAAACTAACAACTCATTACTTAATAACTAACCTAAATACTATATCGTTAATAATTTAGACACTATCAGAAAAAAAGAACAAACTGAACAAAATATTACAAAATAAAAGACTACATTAAACATTCGAAAAATAAAATCCTACGAACAAATTAAGGAGACCAATATTAAGCCTATCTAAAATGAAACATTAAAGTTTAGAACGTAATTGTGTGTCAAAAACCTGTGCTCAAAACTTTAAAAATAGAATGCTCCAATTTTATATACATTAAATATTTTATGCAAACTTCAAAAAAAAACTATTACACAAACATTAGTACAACTTCATGCATTCGATGATGTTACTTTTTATTGTCCAAATCAAATCCAACTTATCTCGTCCAATTTTTTAGTATTTTTTTCGAATAGAGATAGCAAATGAATTCCTTTTCGTGATTTTTGTGAGTTTTGTTCAAACTCATCTTACTTTTTATTGGAAATCCTCAAATTAACTATAAATGCATAGTAAATACTATTTTATTTTAATTTTGTAATTCGTTTATAAGATACACAATAATTTTTCCTCTTTTCTATAATTATTAAGCATATATTTAATTATTATTTGATATACATATCATTATAATTTTTTTTCTACATATTTAACATAAAAAAAAAAGCTTTGATATTAAATATTTGATAATATTATATATCTTTTATTATGATTTTTTTATAAGAAAACTATTTAACCAATATTTAGAACTGTAAAAGTCTGAGTACGGCATCTCTAATTCCAAAACTAATTATGTTAGATTCTACATATTTATTAAAAATATTATCTATTACATTTGTGAACTAAAATAAACTTATTTATTTTAATTTCTTCGAAAATTGTACTGCTTTAGCATGTATAATTAAAGATATAACTTACGAAACAATTATAGTTTTGGAATGGAAGATATACTAAAATTTTAATAACAAACAAAATTTCTCAAATTTCAGGCCATGTCCAAACATAGTTTTAGAAACTTTTAAAGAAACTTTTTATGATTTGTTATAATGCTAAAATATATTTACATTTATTAAAAGATCGTTTTTATTTTTAAATTTGTTTAAATACTCGTTTGAAACAAAGTAGTCAATTAACGAAGAGAAGTTTTAATAAAGAGAACAAAATAGGAAAAGAGCATGCTGGTCAAACAAATAATACATTACGTGTTAGTTAATTTTCTAATACTTTATCTCTTTCATCAAAGTAGTAAGTAGATACTACAAAAGTCTTTCATTTGTACAACATAAAAGGGGCATTTTTAAGAAACTTATATGTTCACTTACCCAAAGACGTCATATAGAAGTCTAATATAAAAGGCCATCCTTTCATCAAGAAACTAGAATATATTTTAACAACACTTTTTAACAATATTTTTTTACAACAAGACACGTATCACCATTTTATTTGTCTGTTTGACTTTATTTTAAAAAAATATTTGAAACAAATTAATTATGGACTACCACGTATATGTTATCAAAAAATTATCAAAAAAGAATTGATAAAAGACTTTTTCCTTAAAATTTTCTTATAATTATGCTATAACTTTGTCATCTTCACTCTATTGAATACTTGGAAAAGCAATTTTGAGTATAAAATTGTTGTCAAACACTTCTACGGTAGAAGGGACTGTAAATAGATATGATATATGATGAACCAGTATAAAAAAGTGTGGACTGTCATTTGTTTCCTTCAACAATTATGGTCCATCTTCCACTAAAATTGGTTCAGTTGTATTAATATAAAGAATGACTTAAGGAAGATAAACCAGAAAGTAGCATTATATTAACCAAATAGAAACAGCCTTGTGCTCAACCAACAACCATGAATTCAGGTCCAAGCGAAGACGGACAAACCTTAAGAAAAAAAAAATTCGAAGAAAATAATATCTCTAGTTCAGCAGTTAACTAACCAACAGAAAGCATTAAAAGCATAATCGCACACCAAATTATATATAAACATTGATTCAGAAAGTATCTTAATATTCCCATTTCTTCAACTCCATGCCATCAGGAGGACTTCCCTCCACCTTCTTTGATCCTACTTCTTTCCAGTTTGTAGACAGCACAGTTCCATTAGACTCCACCTATATAACAAAATTGAAGAGAGGTAAGGTGCAATGAGTACACCAGCATGCACTGAACACAATTTTCTGTCATTCTCTAGATAATAGTTGTGATTGTGATTTACAAGACATGCCCTGAATAAAGAGGACATAAAAGTTTGGCCTCTGCAATGGGCAGAATTGATAGATGAAGAATGTAAAACTTACAAATGACTTTTTCATTGCTCTTCTGGTATCCTCATCTGCATCTTGGTATATTTCCCGGAAAAATTTGTTCAATGCAGCATCCCCGTCGAGCTTTTCATCTTTCTCCTGAAATGAAGAATGTTAGGAACAAGATTTGCACTCACTAAAATACAAACAGTTAACACATTTACAAACCTCTTTCTTGACTTGAGCTTCGATCTTGTCCCAATCTCTGGTTTGTTTTGAGGACGGGTAAGAAGGTCTATGACTTGCAGTAACTGCAAAATTCACGAAAAGGGATAAAGCATTTTAGCATGAAAATCGTGATGATGCTTTCACTAGACCTTGCCATGCAAAGGTTCACCAGTATTGCAGCTAGAATGTTAGCCTCTGGTAAAACGGTTTATACCTGCTAAGATAAAATCTCCACCCTTTTTCAGTGACTTCTAGTTTTACATTTTCGTTCTTTAATTCATTAAATTCCCAACTTTTACTCTCCTCAACTGGTGCAATTTCTAATCTATCCCTTCCTTAAAAACAGTACACCTCCCACCCTTCATTTGCACTAATTACAGTCCCATGTTTATGGTCTCTACACATCCATCACATTTGCATAGGACCCATTATACCAAAATCACCACATGAAGAAAAAGGAAACCATTATACCAAAGTCACCAAACAAGAGAGGAAGGAAACTCCAAAATCCAAATAAGTGTCAAGTTACCTGAAGAGGCATTAACCCTCTGTGGAACTACAACGTTTTTGGTGAATTCAAGAGATGACCAATGAATAGCTTCTGCTTTCTCAAGCCGAATTTCAATTTTGGTTGACAATACTTCATACCGGCAATTGGAGGGTACAATCTGATAGAGGAAAACCAAAGCTCAACACAGTATACACAGTACAAAATAACAAAAAGTACTAATATAAACCATACAGAGGAGTTTAAATGCAACTTTGGAAATAAAGGTGCTTGAGACCAGCAAAAAAATAAAAACAATAGGACGAGATAACCAAAGCTTAAACTATCTTCAGTATCAACCCACACTAGAAAAAAACCAAAATTACACTATGCAAGTATAAGAATGCAAGATACATTTTCCCAGTGATCCAATATTTTATGCTGACAAACAGGTCTTGTTCATACCTTTCCAAATAAGCGAGTTTGAAAAACATATGCATCTTCCCCTGGGACATTAATACTAACACTTAGCTACAAAAGAAAAAAACACGGAGGGACTAAGATTAGAATGTGATTCACCAAAATGAATATAAGTGCACTAAAGGCTAGCTAAAAAAGCATTTAATAAATATTGTATAATGTGAACCATACTATTTGTTCGCCAAATTCAACAGTTATGCTTTCCTTGGGGATTTTCTTTGCAAATATGGTTACAACCACCTGATCAGGTTTCTGGTAGAATTCATGCCTGCATAAATTTTGTTTTCAAAGAGTCAAAGCCTGAGAAATTAGTAATTTAGTTCCTTCCTTCAATAGAAATTTTCCAGTTCACATAGTAGAACATTATCACATGCAAACAATAAAACGTAAGCATTGCAGACTTGCTTGCAAGTTCTCCCTATCAGATACTAAATTAAAAATTGTTAAAAAAATTAAAAACTATGGGAATATCCTCTCTTAAGTTAATTGATAGATATCAAATCATCCATGATATTTAATTGAACAATGTAAACTTTTGGGATTGTTGGTTAATGGCTCTATAATCTACCATGACCAAGAAGTTTAGCCTTTGATCCTTATCACTACTATTCTAACATAAAGCTAAATTTTTGCACATGGAGGATGGAACAGTGGCCAGTGCAGCGCCATACTTCAAGCCCAAAGGTCCCTTGAATGAAGATATGTGCCAGGATAAAAAAATAAAAAAAATCACTCGTTTTGACCTCACCCAAATCTTTAACCTTTGGGATGATTAGTTCAAACACAGCATCAAAGTCTATAATAAAGTGGTATAAAATTAGATATTTTCTCCCCCATTCTTTTAATGAAAAGATAAATTTCAGCAAAAAACTCTGGGCTATTCATTGTTCATCTAAAGCCAAAAAATGGAAAATGATAGACAGAACCATTCATAAACTTCATCTAATAGATTAAGCATTTGGGAGTGTTACTTTTTAAGACAAAAAATAACAAATACCAAAACATATATACACAATAACTAAAACAGCAGAAGCACTGTTAATATATACACAAATAGTCCTGGAGAATATGCATAACCATAAAGTAAAAGCATGTTTGACCTATATTTAGGTTTATTCACAGCAACTGGTGGCTTCTCTGGAAGATCATCCTGTTGTTGAACATCTTTTGGATTATCATCCCGCGCTATGGTCTTTTCCTGTATAGGTATGGTGGTATAAGATTCTTCTGTTCAACACATGTCCACCAAGCTCAAGTCAGTTTCCTAGCCAAAAATGGCATCAATCCACATTTTCACTTTCAACAGTCAAGAAACAGTCATCAGTCACACATAAAACAAAATCTAAAACATGAAAATTACACCTAAAAGACAAATAAGTTTAATTAAATAAAAAGGATATTACCATTAGAAAGAACAATGTTCACCTGCAATGAGCTTATCACACTCTTTGATTAAATTAACAAATCTTGGGTTGTCTGGAGACAATGAAGCACCAATCTCCAGAGCAGCCTTGGCAGTCTGATACTCCTCAAGCTTCAAGCATGCAGTACTGCAATTGAAACAATAAACTTAAATATGTCAAAACATAAATTAGGATGTGATCTGCTGATGCACAATAAGCAATTTCAATCAATCTTGGCCTCAGATATCCTCATTAACCATCATGTATAACATGGTCATATTTAAATTTAAATAAATTATATATTCAAGCATAATAATCTCTTCATTAGTCAATTAAAAATTCACATTAATGGTTTAAACATAAGGCAGAGTGTTTCAATGAGAAGGCAATTACATAATATGCACACTAGTATCAGATATACGTACATTGTGTATACATTGCCAATTTTGAAGTGGTTATGCATACAGATATTATGCCAGCTTATATCATTGTTTCTCCTCAACTGAATCTCCACCTTCCACTCTTATATGCCCATTTAGCATTGTTTCCTATTGTTATCCTCATAAATAGGGATCTATCATTTACTCTAATAGAAGACCACCATTTGATTAAATAGTCATTGTCTATTTCAGAGGTTGCTTTTGACAACACTTACCAAAAGTAACAATATTTCTGGATACTATATATTCAGAAAAGTTTGATTACTCATTTGATTCAGTTCAATCTTTTGAAATTTAGTCCTGCACCTAAGAACTACTTATTTTAGCACTACCAGATAGGCTTTTTACTCTCTCAGTTCCTACACACACTTATTATTCTATTTCAATTACTACAATTTTGACCAACAGAGACTAAAAATAATTAAAAGATGTATATGTGTACGAACTAAAACAAATGGTTTCTAACTGCAGGGACTAACAAATAGAAAACAGGTATAAGAACAAATGAATAATCAAACCTTTTGAAAAATTTTAAATACAAGGTAGCGTTGTACTTACCCTTTCCGTAAATATGCTTTTGGCAGAGAAGGATTCAATTCAATTGCTTTGTTAGCATCAGCAACAGCCTCTGCACAACAGAGGAAAAACAAATCAAAATTCTAAATTAGTAAAACATTACAACCACATGTTTGCAGGGTGCAGGCAACCATGAACATCATCCCAAATAAAGATTATATGAAAATTTGTCAATTTTTTTTTCTTTTTTTATGAAAAAACAACAAAAAAACAGACATTAGTGGATAAAAACAATTTCATCTTGGTCAAACTCCCAACTCCTCCCAGATGACCCAATTGAACACAGGAGTAACAAAAACTCAATGATTCACACAGAATAGACAAAAGGGTAATAGAAAAACAAACTTTTGAAGGAAGGAAGTGAGAGTGTACCAGTTAAGTTGTTCAATTTGATGTTGCCTTGAGCGCGGTCTGCATAGAGTTCGGCTTTGTTGGGTTCGAGGTTAATTGCCTGAGATAGAAGGTCCACTGCGAGTTCGAAGTGGTCTTCGACAAAGGCTTCTTTGGCTTTCGCCTCAAGATCGGAAGCCATGGAAGCAAGGAAGAGAGGAAAAAGAAGGTTTAAAGGAAGAAGAGAAAGAAGATTCTAGAGATGGAGTGTGTGATTTAGAATTAAAAGAGAAAGAAGAAGGAATAGGAATGATGGATTGACCTGAGAGAGAGATGTGAGATGGGTATGGTATTATAGAGAGAGTGGAAGAGGCAAACTGCAAGGGAAGCGAGAAGACTTTCAAAAGTCTTCCCAAAAAACATTATATTGTTATAAGTTATAATAATTATAATAATTTAAATAGTAATCATAGCAATTGATAACTACTTTTTCTTTGAAATATAAAATAACAAAGAAATATTATCTGTATGCACTTATTTAAAATTTGAATTAATGAACTTACAATATGCAAATTTATAATTTATTATTAAGTTTACATGTCTCAACTTATAAAACATAACTAGAATAATATTTATTATTAATTATTAGTGAAAATAATGTATTTACTTTTTTATGATAATAAAAAATTAATAAAATTATATTATTATTATAATTATAAAATTTAAATATAAATAATTTTTATAATTTTATTGTAAACAATTTTTATTTTGTAGATAATTTTTTAATTAAAAAATAGTTATATTTATAAAACGATCAAATAAAAATGGTTAAATTTAAATAATAATTAATAACTTAAAAGATAATATTGATAAAATAATTATTTTAATTAAAAAATTATTTTAATGAAAAAATTTAAAAACAAATATATATATATATATATATATATATATATATATATATATATATATATATATATATATATATATATATATATATATATGGTTAAATATGTTTTTAGTTCCTAGGGACGATTTTGGTTTTAGTCCCTCTTTCAAACTAAACTAAGGCACAATTTAGTCCTTCAACTTTAGAAAACTTTGATTTTAGTCTTTTTTACCAAATTTTTTTAACTTTATTTGTTGTTTCTCAGTTAACATTGAAAAAAAATGTGTCAAACAGTGTAAACAATTCAAATACTATAATGAAAGGCGTTTGAAACAGCAAATAAAGTTAACAAAATTTGGTGAAAAAGACTAAAAACAGAGTTTTCTAAAGTTGAAAAACTAAATTGTACCTTAGTTTGAAAGAGGGACTAAAACCAAAATCGCCCTAAAATATAGGGACTAAAAACATATTTAACCCTATATATATATATATATATATATATATATATATATATATATATAATGTTCTTAAAATTTTGGTAAAACATAGATTTCATAAATTATAAAAGACTAATTAAATTTTAATTATATTATATATTTTTAGTTAAGTTTGAAGTAGTTTTATTGAGTATTCACAATACTTCTTCATTTTATTTAATATTTCATTTTTTTTCAAAATAATAATATAATAATGTTATTTTTATCTTTTCATCTTCCTTTTTAATACTTGAAAGAAAGAAAAAGTGAGTTATTAAGAAGAAAGGTCACATCATTCCTTAATTGTAAAAATCAAACAATAAAGTTAAAAGTAAAAAATATTTAAAACATTTATAAAAAATATTAATAAAAAATATTAATAAAATCTCAGTTAAGAATTCTAAAAGTTTTCAGATTTTTAATATTTAATTAAACCATTATATGGAAATACATGTATTTTTTTTTCTTTTTCAGGTATGACTCTATTTTTTAATTAAAATATATTAGGTTTGATTTTTTAAGTTATTATATTTAATTCTCTATTTTTTATAATAGTTTTTTATTAATTATATATTACTATATATGTTTAAAAATCATATAAAGGATAAAATCAATTAAAATAATATATAAAATTAATATAATGTATTTAGGAATTATAATAGCGTGCAATGTTTTATTGTTACTTGTTTTAACTAAATATAAAAATTATTTATAAAATTTAAAATTAAAAAATTTGCAATCATATCATTTTAGCAAGATTTCTGTATGCAAAGGCACAAATATTTTAAAATAGTATAAATATAAATAATATCAAATTTATATAGTGTTATAAATAAGTTATTTTGGATTAAATTTATTAATTTAAGAAATAAACTTTACCTAAAAAATTAGAATATGGAGGAAGAGTTATGTAAGAATTTAGAAAACATATATTAGAATAGATAGGTGTATTAAAATAATGAGACGAGTAATTTTATTTAAAAAAATAAATTTATAATATAAATAGAACTTTCTAAAGCTCAGTTCATTATCACATCTCTCTAGATTTTCTCATTCCTTGGTCCACTTGTTGACGAAATTAGAGGGTACATAGACGATTACGACATCGAGGTCTACATATTTATCCGATCAATTTCTCAATTTGAGTAGGTCAGTTTCGTTCCCTTTTTTCTAGGTTTTTCCTAATTTTGTGATTACACATAATTTTTGCTCTTGCAAGTGTTTGAAGTTTCAATCTCTTGGATTCTTAGTTCCATTTAAGCTCTAAGAGTCGTTTTCTATCACTGATTGGTGATTTGTAGGCGTTCCTAGAAGTTCCTTGAGTTACAAGCAAACTGTCGGAATTTTTGTGAGCTGTGTTGTTGAACTAAGGCAAGGGGGAGCTAGATCATACTTTAAATTATGTCAACTATGTATGGTAATAGAATATGAAATCTTGAACTTGTTGTATGATGATTATGTGATGTGAACAACTATAGTGCAATAAACTGTATGTTTGGATTGTGTTATGATGAACTGTGATTTTGGGAATGCATTGTATGATGTTGTGATCTGTTATTAAATGATTTACATTTTAGAATTTGTGATGCTAAGTTTTGGTAATGAGAAGAGTGGGATATATTTGATTTTGGACTAGTTTTAAGGAAGTGAAGTAGTGAAATTGAGCATTTGGGGTTTAGTGTACAATTGGTCTATGGGGAGGGGGTTAGCAAGTCAGATAGGACTGAGTGGAGCCTTAAAAGTGATAAAAAAACAAGTTTAAAGTGGTAGGATGTGATTTGGGTCCCTAAGTTGACGAATTTGATGTTTTGGAATAGGAATTTGTTCATAAACACTTTAGATTGATCATAGGAAGTGTTAGAAAGATTTGATCAAGTCTAAGTAGGTGTATAACACAAATTAGGATGGTTAGAAGTTGGGAAAAATAGTTAGAATTGGTAAAAGGGGTTTGAGTTACATAATTCTACAAAATTTCGTGCTGCAAATTAAGAATCACAAGATTGTTCATAGAGAAGATCCATATATATATATATATATAATCATTGAAGAATAGAATAAGTTCACATTTTATTCTTTTTGAGATGGTTTTGCTCTTTAAGCTTGCACGTGTGCTTTGCTTTAATGTACGAAAGTTCAAATGTATTGAAAGTAAATATTTATTATTTTTGGTCATGGTAATATTTTTAGATTTCTAATTAGGGATTTTTTTTTGTCTAGTTGTGTTATTTTGTGACAAATAGAACTCTAAGGAGCAACTGAGAAAAATGACAGTTTTGTTAGCAAAATGATGAAGATGAAGTTTTGATGATGTCCAAATCAAGTCAAAAGAAATGAAGACTCGAGAAAGATCCTTTGAAGAATTGTTTTGCAATGAAAAGCTTTTGTAATAATTGTGGTTTAATGTATAGGACTTAATTTTAAAGTAGAACTATTCACATGAATAGTAACACTATTCACGTGAATAGTGACGCTCAACGGCAAGGGTATCGTGCTAAAAATGGACGTTGGACAAACTAGCCGTTTATGGCCGTTGGAAAAACTAGCCGTTTATGGCCGTTGGAAAAACTAGCCGTTTATGGCCGTTGGACAAACTAGCCGTTTATAGCCGTTGGAGAAACTAGCCGTTAAGTTTGTCTTTTTGTGAATGGAAGAGCTTTGGCTTGAGTCTATA
>NC_028351.1:32363517-32375397 GCF_000741045.1 Vigna radiata var. radiata | reverse complement strand
GGTGTTCATCCTTGGTGTGTCTAAGGAGGTGTTCATCCTTCGTGAAGTATTCGGAGGAGGTGTTTCATCCTTTGTGAAGATTCAAAGGAGGTGTTGTCTCATCTCTTGTGACTTCAAGAGAGGTGTTTTCTAAACCTTTACAAATTATTTCTTTGTGATTGTAATTTGTAATTGTTTTGTGTTAGTGGAAGTTAATCTTGTTTTAGATTAACAACTGGACGTAGGATTGGTAAGATCCGAACCAGTATAAAAATCATCTGTGCAGATTTCTCTCAACCTTACTCTTTTTACTTGTTATTATTATTTGCGTAGTAAGTTAAATTGAGTAGAAATTAAAAGGCACGCGTTTGTATTAAAAACCCTCTTGGTTTGTTATTCCACGCTAACCATTCCGCTGCAGTCGATTCTGACAAGTTTAACCGAGGTAACAAAAGTCAGCTATTTTAAAAATAGAATTATGTTTGGTAGGAATTTGTGGTATAAACTATAATTGGGATTGATTGTTATTAATGAAAGAGATGAATTTGATTGGCTAGAGGATTAATGAGTTGTGTTTATTAATTTGAATGATTGATTATATGCTTGGTGTGTTAACTTAATATATCTCTTTGGTAATTTGGTTTCTTATAATGGTTTATACTGTCTTGAGTTACAAATAACTAGAGGTGGATCACATTTAATTATATTAGATTTACAAATTGGTATTATAGATTATGAGTTCCGATTATGTGCTCGAAATGGTTCTTTTGTGTTGTGAGACAATTAATTGTCTAAATTAGTACTTCTTAAGCTAAGATAGTTTTATATTATGATCTTATAAAATATATTAAGGGTAAATAGCTCAAGAAGAGTCAAATTTATCAATTAACACGAATAGAGAAATTTCAAATATTTGGTGTAGCGTTATATGTCCTCGAAGTGTCGTTGAACACCACTTTTGGATTGTTGGACGCTCTCAAATCAGTGAGTCCCAAGGGTTTTGGATGTTAGGTGTCACTTATTCAACTTCGGGCTCTATTTTGTTTTTCTATTAGGAGTCATGTCATAAAAATTAAGATTCTCGTTTCATTAATGGTTAGATCTAGCTAAAATTTTGATAGTTGATACTAGACATATGAATCTTTACTTTGATGATTGAGATCTTTGATTAGAAGTCTGTGACTAGAGAAATGCTTTTAGACGTTTTAATGTAATTATTAGAAATGTTGTATTTGAATATTAGGCTAACACAATAAAAAATAAATGATGAATTGTTAACTTGTAAATTGAAATAAATAATAGGTGATTGATGTTGAGATAAGTTAAATTGAGGTAAAATACATATGTACGATATGGTGTGATGATTTAAAATTATATGAGAATGTAATATATTAACTGCATGTAATGTAGATTGATTGAGAATATTTTTATGTTTGGTTGTATGCTTTGGGGATAGTGGAAAGATTTTAAAGGAGGAAATATTACATTTATCCTTTGTTAGGAGGTAGTGTATAAAGGAGGATTTGAGGGGATTATCCCGACTTTGTTAGAATCCTGCTGATGAGAAAGTAGGGCCACTAGTGCAAAAACAATGTATAACGTCACGCGTTCAACGTCAAACCACTAAATAACCAACATTAAAAATGACCGGTTAAAAGGTTAGTGAATTCAATAAAAATTTGAGCGGGAGATTGAAAATTCTTTCACTTTATCTTAGCACGCTTGACTCTCTTCCCTTCTCAAACTTTTCTCGAACGAAGTTTGACGACCATCACAGGTAATCTTTCTTTCATTTGATACAAATGCATGTTAATTAACTTTTATGTATGATTTTCGTTTGTTTTGACTGATTATTTTCGTGCTCTTGTCCTTCATAGACGCATTCTGTTTCACGGGTGACGACACTTTATTCTGATGAACCCACCTTTTGAAAGTTAGTTTTCATTTTAGTTTTGAAGAACTTATTTGTTTTTTTTGTTGAACTTGTTTATGGTTGTTATTTAGTTGAACATGTTTGTTGTTTTATGATTGAAATTGTTTGTTGTTGATTATTGTTGTTTGTTGTTTATCAAAGTTCATGCTTCATAAGATACCAAAAACTGAAATTTGTTATTTTCTGCTTTTTAGATCTAATAAAGTTTTAAAAAATGATCACAATTAATTAAAAAAATAATAAAATTAATTAATGTCTTATATTGACAAAATTTGACGTTATTGATAAAATTTGACGTTAATTTAACATCTCCTGATATAATATCGTTCACGAATTCGTCATTAAAAACCCAAAATATTCGACCTTATACACAATTTTTATAATAGTGGAAAATTGTTCTAGTATTGAGTTTGGAAAAATATATTAATGCTACACTCAAGAAATATAAAAATGTGAATGCTAAGTCACGTTGAGATGATAACTCCACAAAACTCTCACAAATATAAAAGTCAATTGTCTATCAAAATTCACATGTATCATTATTATATTAGAGAATACATCTTTTTTATAGGATGAATTATACCACACCCTCTAAGTTCTATATTAATTCTCAATAAATACTATTTAATACCCACTAAATTCTATTTATCAAAACATAAATATAGTTCAATTCTTAACCTATTTAAACCATTTTTCAAAAAAAATACTTGAAAACAAACTTTATTTGAAAATTTGATGAGAAATAATTTTAAGTTTCAATCAAACTATTATATGAGATATGAAGAAATAAAGGTTAGAAAAAATGGAAGGAAACAAAGAAGAAATTTGTGAAAGACGAAAATAAGAGAGAAAAGAAAAAGTAGCACTAAATTCATCTACAAAATTAGAATTTGAGATTTTACTTGTGGACACTAAATTCACTTCCATTCATATTACACATTGTTACTTAGTTACTAATTTGAGTTGCGTCGGCTTGGATGGGAAAAAAATCTAACTTTTTTAAAATGTAAATTAAAGTGAACCAAATTAACTTAATATGCATATTAAATAGGTTCAAATCGAGTTTGAGATAGATTAATATATAATTTACCTACAACAATTTTTTATTATTATTTATTTATTTTTTCATAATCTTTTATTATAATTTTTTATAATTATTTGTTACTCTTAATTATGTAATTTGATTATTTAATAATTTTCAAAACTAAAATGTAGTTTAATAATATTTAAATATTTTAGATGCTTAATTAATTTATTTATCTAATTATATAAATTAAAACTTTAATTTTTAATTACTATATCTATAATAATATTTGGCTAAATAGGTAAATACTTTAATTATATTGTTATAAATAAATTAGTCAAATTAATTCATTTTACTTATACTACAATAAATATATAAAATAAGTTAGGAAAATAAAAACCTATTAATCCACAATGGATTTAGCTAGATTATAAAATTTTTAGCAAATAAAAATTTGAACTAACTCTTCTGAGCTACACCACTCACTTAACATCTCTACATTTTAATTTGTTATTTAATAATGTAATGAAAATATTTTGTTTAACAATTATAATTTATAAACTACAAGCTATTTTAACTAGTGTATAACTTGTTAAATTTTCTTTTATTATTATTCTGTATATTTTTATATAGTTTTTATTATTTTTAATTCTTTTACTTATTATAACGTATTTTAAATTTTATGGAGACAATTAATTAGTGTAGTGCTTTTAATATTTATGGGTTATATTTAAAAATTCTAATTAAAATTAAAACAATTAACATTATAAATTAAAGTAAAATATATATGAAAATCCAACATAATAAAATTTGTTAAAAAATTATTGTAACAGTAATTTGAATTATCAAATAAAAATATTTAACTTTTGAAAATCAATAAAACTAAATTTGATCAATACGTAGATAAAATGATTTTATTTAAAGAAAAAACAGCTATACGTTTTTGAAAAACAAATAAAAATACTAAATTTTTAATAAGTTTTAATTATTTAATAAAAAATAAAATTATAATTATATAAATATTTTATCTATAAAAAACATTTATAATAAAACTGTGGTGTAGTTATGTTTTTTCTCATGTTAGTTTTATTTATCTAGTAGTTTATCAACTAATTTTACCAAATATGCTTTCAAGTCAATAGATAACTTATCAATTTAAAACTTATAAACTATATATCTTATCTGTCATGACTAGATAATAAATTATAAATTAACTTATCGACTATTAATTTTTCCAAAAAACCCTCATATGCAATGTCACAAATATTATTGCTATTATTTTCAAGAATGGAATATTATAATAATTTTTTTTATTAAATGTCACTAAATATTTTAAATTTGATTGAAGAACAAAAATAACACTTATAATATGACACATAAGTTTTGTCCTAAATAAATGTATTATCGCACAATGACACCATTTGATGCAAGATAACTTCTAGAATTAGCTAGAAAGAATTAACTAGAATTATGACCAGAATTTACTTAAACAATAAGATTAACTTTTAGAATGAAAATGCTAATACTAAGAGATCAAGATAAATAATAAAATCAATTTCTCAAATCAAAATAATTAACCATCAACCTTGACTCTAAGTCTTAGAACAGGTACAACTACTACATCAAACCATTTTTCGTTTAGACTTTTCCGATTTTGGTATAAAAAATCTTATGCGAGTTTAATATAATGTAAACTCACTCTATTTCTTTATATGTGTGATACTTAGGGTTATAAGTATTTATTTCTTCCTTAATTTTCAACTAAAATTGAAATTTATTTATATAAGAAACTTTTATACATTTCAGTATTTCAGTCTTCATGTTTTAAAATTGAATGAATAAATTCTTTTAATTTAATTATTTTAAAATTTTTTACTTATGAATCATAAATTTCAATAAATATTAAATTAAAAAAAATATATTCAATCATTTTAAAATTTAAAAATAAAAATATATTAAAATATTAGATAAAAACAAATTTAATCCTTACTTATACTTATAATGGAATTACAGAGGTTTTATTCAATTATATGAAACTGACAAATTGAATATTTATAATATTAATTAGTCTTAAACTGTATTGTATATGATTGTGTTAATCGATATATATATATATATATATATATATATATATATATATATATATAAAGAAGTAACTAAGAAAAGGAAGAAGCGTGTTTTTGTGGAATGTGACTTAGTATCTCCCATTTGTTTTCTTTTGTTCTTATCTTGAGGCCGGTGAAGAAGGGAAGAACCAAAACCCTTTGTTTGCGTTGTCATATTCTCTTTATGAAGAGAAAACGAATTCACGAGTTGCTTTACCATGGATCCAATTCCTTTCTATATTTTGTATAAGTTAATATAAAAGAAAAATTGACATACTTAAATTTTTTATATTCATTTAATATTATTTTTATTTTTTATTTTTTTCTTAAAAATATAAAAATTTATATTTTTATGATATTTTACCTTTATATTTTATATCAAATAAATGTAAATGTAAATCTTGATACGATTATTCTAATACAAAAGTCATCTACGTTGTATCTTGTAATACATTACTCTAATCCCAATTCCCGGTTACTTAGTCTTTTTTTAAAAGGTTTAATAGTTTTTTTTTTCTGTCCTATATTTTGTCCCAATTATAAAATATAGTCTTTCAATCTTTTCTTCGTCTAAATTTAATATTTACTTTTTTGTTAAAAAAGTTAGTGTGATATCTTAAAATAAATCTGTATTGACACATTTTAGAAAATATATAACGTGACAATATAAATAATATACGACATTATAAATATTCAAAGTGGTCGTGTTATTTACATTGTAAAATCATATATTCTTTATAGGTTTACAATGTGATTCTTTAAATGGTGTTATTATCAATTTAATAGAAGAATTTTTTAATCTTTTTTAACAAAAATAAACTATATCTAAAACAAAATACGAAACCACATTAAATAATACAATCAAAATTGAGTAAGAAAAAGACTAACTTTTTTAAAAGTGTATATCACCTATATTTAAAATCAACATTTTCACTTTTTTTTCTCCCTTGAAACCACTTAATATAAACTTGAGAGACACGTTTAAAAAAACATAGTTGTCTAATTTATAAGACATTTTATTCCTTTTAACATAACTTTAGATTTACTTTTTTTATTTGTCAAAATCAAATATTATGAGTCATTTGTATTTTATAGATTTAATTAGTATTTAAGTTTTTATATGTATGGTAACATCTCATTTCAATAGTTTTAATACTATTATCATATGGAAGGATCACATATCCTATAAGAAAAAACAAGGTTTAATACCTATTTTGGTCCCTCCTTTGGGAGGGTTTGTTCAAAGTGGTCCTTCCTTTTTTCAAAAGTTCACTTAAGTCCTACCTTTTGCAAAAACTGTTCAAAGTGGTCCTTTTTGCTAACGACGTTAATTCTGCTAACGGCAGAGTTGCCAGCTGGCTATTATGTGTTAAAAAATATTATTATTTGTGACGTGGAAATGTAATAAAATTAGGGTTAAAATTAAAATTGAAATTTGGGTAATCTGGTAATTAGGCAAACTGGGATCTTCTTCTTGCTGAAGGTGGTCGCTCCAGTAAAGCGTCTCACACCAAATTCCTCCACGCGAGCCAAATCGGCCTCCACGGCAGCTCCCTGCGCCTCTGATTGTGCAACCATGGCCGACCCCAAATCGGATAACACAACCAGTTCGCACAGATCGCATTTTCTCCATCACGTTTCAAACCTGCAGAGAAGAGAAGCCCTAAATTCCCAAATCGCAAATCGGACAACCACTGTTGACAAAATCGGACAACCCTTCAGCAATTAATTTGGACAAGGAGCTTTTTACCACTTGTATGTCATTTTATACAGCAGTTTCTTTACAAACCAACTACAAAATCATGACCTTTACCACTGACAACTTAGTTTATTGACAATTACCAGTCACTCGATACCTCCACAATGGCCTAGACTGGCATCATACTTCACTATGTATTATTCCTTCTTTTTTTCCGTTTTCTACTCTGGAAATTTACCTCACAAACCCCAAATGCAGAGAAAAAAAAAAGGNGAAGAAAACTGAGAAAGAAGCAGAGTTTTCCAGNGGCAGACGAGAGCCCTTTGTTGTAAATGTCTCAGACTTTGTTCCATGCTTACTTGAACCATCTCAGCCAGCGATAGGAAGATCACTTGTGTTTGTTCTACCCATTATAATCGTGCAAAAGGATTTGGATCCACCACTAACAAATCAATGGAGTTCTTAAGAGAAGAAGATCCCCAAAATCAGTTTGCCTAATTACCCCAGATTACCCCAATTTCAATTTTAATTTTAATCCTAATTTTATTACATTTCCACGTCACAATTAATAATATTTTTTAACACATAATAGCCAGCTGGCAGCTCTGCCGTTAGCAGAATTAACGCCGTTAGCAAAAAGGACCACTTTGAACAGTTTTTGCAAAAGATAGGACTTAAGTGAACTTTTGAAAAAGGGAGGGACCACTTTGAACAAACCCTCCCAAAGGAGGGACCAAAATAGGTATTAAACCAAAAAACAATTAATTTAAAAGAGAGCATATAAAATATTATTACAAAATATTATTACAGTTATCCCAACATAATTATAACACCAAAACATATGCAACGATATCTTAATTCTAAGAGTTACTATACTAAAGTTAAAGGTTTAAAAGAGTTTTGTAAAAAAGATCAAATATACCATAAAACTACTCATACTATCCTACGCATATGTTGCATTGCCATCGAACACCTGTTTAACTAAAACATCTTCATCTATTCACACCACGCGATCATTCCAAAAAAAAAAATCACACAAACAAGCAAAGACAAAAGGGTAAACTAATTTCACCTAAGAAACATCCATAAATTGAGTTATGAATAAAACAATTAAAAAAATTAAATCAAAAAAATCCTAAGAATATAAACACTAACTCAAGACTTAACCATTAAGATACATGTATTGATGTCAAACTTTAGTAGTTTTGCACTTGTGTGTGTGGTAGGACAACTTGCTTACTCAAGCTTCCACACTGAAGGTTAGTCCTTCAAACATCTATGGCCAAGGAAAACCCACTAGACTATTGTTGAAAGGCTTTTGGTCGCACAAAAGTCAACAAACCTAATCCCCACTAATGTAATATAGGGCTGACTAGGGATCAATCCAAGGACTTGGTTCTTGTTAAGTTTAGAAATTGTAGAATTTAACCTAATTATCATTTTCTAAAACTAGGTGGGGAAAATAAAAAATTGAAATCTAAAGGAAGAAACTAAATGTGAATGCATGATTAAATGATGTATGAATAAAGGAAAATACTACCTACTGTTATGAGTCAGATGCAATGAAGAAAGAGTATGTAAATCTTAATAAGCAAAATCCTAAAGTTACACTACTATTCTGTTATAAAAAGAAGAAAGGAAAAAAAATATACTAATGAAGAAACTGAAACATGCCAATGATCCTAATTCTACTAATGAAAAGCTATAATGCAAAGCTTAAAAAATAAATCTCAAATGAAAACAACAATATTAACAAAAATAGAAACTGAAACTGAATTGAAACATGAAAGAAACCAAAATTGAATCATTAAAATGAATGCAATGCATGAAACATGTAAACAATGCAAAATACCTATATACATGGTCTAGAAAATAAAAGCTCAATGTACTGAATCTGGAACTTGATATAACAGAATAAATTGAAAGGAGACAAGGGATATTATCATGCAAACTAACCTAAGATCTACTCAACAGAGATACAAAAAATTCAAATGAAAACAAAACTAAGGACATTAGGTAAAAACAAATTCAAAGGCAAATGTGCATTAGAATGGACAATAGAATCTCAATTACTCTCAGAAAGACATTCTGAAAAGTCAAGCCCTCTTCGGGGTCTTTTTTAGTTCATAGAACTTAAAGTGGTAATTCTCATTCAATCCTCCAATTCTATGCACATCTAACTCAGAATTACAGCTTTAACCAGAGATATCAGAACCTATCTACAATACACAACCCAAATGAAAATATCCTATACTACGTTCAACAAGAACAAGCAAAACTCAATGAACATATCAAAGCAAAATGTAAATTCAGAAAAGTACATCAAATTGAACAAAATAGATGCGAGAAACATAAGAGATAAAAAATCAAACAATAACAGTGCTGGAAATTTAAAGGTGCAAAGAGAAACATAAATCGAAATGGAAATGGGAAAAAGCAACTTTTATTAAAATTGGAAATCAAAAGTACAAATACCAGAAATCTCAAAGAACTCAACGTCTGTCACCCATTGATCATCCCCAAGAATTCCAGTGAAGCAAAGAACGTATCTACCTCTAAGAAAGCAGTAAAACCTAAACTACAAACAGAGAATTGAAAACCCAAAACCTAGAGCCTAGAGCAAAGTCGAGAGCTAGAGTCAGAGCAATGTCTGTCACCCACCACTTGTGTTTTTCTTATTACAAAATTCCCCTTTTTATAGGGTAAGTCCAAAAACAGAAAAAGAAAAGAAAATGGGAAAGGGGAGGGAATCAGTTACAGCTTAGATGCTTCTCGAAGATCCTTCAACGAACTCTGAATCATTCTTCAACCGTCGACCGCTTCGTACTTCTCCGATCACGTTTCTGGGCCGATCATCTTTCTGGGCTGCCTTCCTATGGGCCGTGGACCTCTGATCAGCTTTTGAAATCAACCATGGAACCCGCTTCTGGTTCGCTGTTCTTCTCTTTGTTGGAACCCTAGCTCGTGAAGAATTGGGGGAAACTCAAATGATCCTATCTCTGCACAATGTGATGTAAACTNAGAGACCCACTTCAGCTTTTGCCTTCTACGCACCGTTTCACTAATTGTAACAAAAGGGCTTCAACTTTTCTTTATTCAATGGCCCAATTTTTTCTGCAGTGGTGGCCTAATATATTTTCTTTTTCAAATCTGACCGAGAACCCCCAAAAGCAAGTGTCTTCTGCCAGCTCCCTCAAAATGCGCACTATGATTCATTTGTGCAGCCCATTCTTCCAAATCAATGTCAGCTCAATTTAATTGCTTTAGGCATCACAATCCCATCTGTAAAATGAAAGAATCTAGCAGCAAAAAAAAAAATCCTATAATTCTAAAAAAAAACAAATTGTAACATTTAAAGAAAAGAGCAAAACACTTATTTATTTAAAAATACTATTTATTTAACTAAAAAGGAAAAAATAGCACTATTTCTATCAAAAACCTATTTTTATTCTAATTATACTAATCTACCTTAATTATAGAAAATTAAAAGCTAAACTATCCTAAAATAAGAGTATTAACATAGAAAAATAGGGAAATTTAGAGACTTAACAACTATGGACCTCCTATTACTTGTCATGACATACCTCACCCTTCTCTACTTGAAATTGGATGGTTATTGAAGTGTCATGATAACCCCCAATACAAAATCCTTACAAAAATACATACTATCAAAAGGTTTAAAGAATAATTTTGATGTATTATTTCAAAGAGTAGAGTACCATATATATACATACAAGGATCCTATAATTCTTCATGTATTAAAGGAGTGACATGTACATAAATCTTCACAAATTATAATATTATCTAAATTATAACTAACACAATATTTGATTGCCTAATATCCGTTAATAGAATATTTGACACATCTTAACACCCATACTCAAGTTGGTGCATGAATATCAAAAATTCCCAACTTGAATAAATATTCATTAAACAATCTTCTTGACATTGGTGAGAACATCAACCAACTGCAATTCTAATCTTACAAAAGGAAGTGAAATTATTCTAGCTTCAAGCTTCTCTTTGATGAAATGTCTATCAATCTCCACATGCTTTTTTCTATCATGTTGCACAGGATTGTGAGCAATTGCTATAGCCGAAGTATTGTCACAGTACAAACTCATAGCTTCATTTTGTTTAAAGCCCAAATCTGATAGCATATTTTTAATTCACAAAAGTTCATATACACCTAGTGCCATGCCTCCGAATTCTACTTCAACACTAGATCTTGCTACTACTATAGGTTGTTTTTTACTCCTCCAAGTTATAAGACTCCGTCCTACAAAAGTAAAGTATCCAGAGGTACATCTTCTATCATCTTTTGAACCTGCCCAATTTGCACCAGTGTACCCTTCTACATTTAAGTTTCCATGATTTGAGAACAAAATTCCTTTTCCAAGAGCGGACTTCAAATATCTCAAAATCCTTTCAACAACATCCATATGAAGCTTTTGTGGGTCATGCATAAATTGACTAACAACATTCACTGCATAGGTGATATCTAGATGTGTATGGCACAAATAAATTAATTGTCCTACTAGTCTTTGGTATCTTCCTTTGTCTATGCTTGCTGAATTTGAGCATTGAAAGAGTTTATGATTTTGTTCAATTGGTGTATCAACCAGTTTACTCCCAAGCAGCCTAGTTTCCGATTAAAAAAATCAATAATATATTTTCTTTGGCATAGAAAAATACCATGTTTTGATCTAACTTCTTCAATACCCAAAAAATATTTAAGGTTTCCAAGTTGTTTCATCTCAAATTCAGATGCAAGGTATTATTGTAAACTAGAAATCTCATCTTGGTCATTTCTTGTAACAATCATGTCATTTACATATATAATTAAAGCTGTAAATTTTCCTTTTCCTCTCTTAAAAAATAAGGTGTGATCAGAGTTACTTGCTCTATAGTGATAACAGTTGATTTAACGTGTTTGTGTGTGTATATTTTGAGAACAAATCAACTCTTTCATAGCTTTTACCTTGTTTTATCCTCACGTTTAGTGTGTTTTATAGTTTTCTTGTGTTTTATTTAGTATATGTTTTTTTTTACCTCTAATCTCTATGTTTGAGTGTGTGAAATAAATGAATAGGAAGTCATTCTAGTGGAGGAAAACAAGCAAAAACTCAAGGGAACATGT
>NC_028351.1:32360704-32362547 GCF_000741045.1 Vigna radiata var. radiata | reverse complement strand
TATTGGATGGAATTGAGATGTTTGTGAATGCATGAGAATGAAATGGATGAATTCTAGTCTTGACAAATTGTAAATACACTATGTTAAATTCCTTGCACACCAACTGTTTGATAAAATACCACAAAGATTTTCTTGTGTTGTTTTTGTGCACTTTGATGTCTAATTGGGTTATAAAAGGAAGAATTGTCATGTGGTGCACAAGTCCCTTGGGAGAGAACGATATTTATCACTTGCTACGCTGCGACCGGTGCACTTGCCGTTGGTTTTGCAGCCAACAAGTTTTTGGCGCCGTTGCCGGGGACTTGTGTTCCAACACAAGGCAATTTAGGCATTTATGGCTCTTTTAGACTTTTCTTGTTTGTTGTGTCTTTGAATGTTGTTTTGTCTGCAGTTGGCTTTAGTTTCTAAGACTTTCCATTGATTTAGTTTGTACTTAATGCCTGTCTCGGGGTACACCTTAGAGCTTGATGCAGTTNNTGAAATGCTTAGGGATAAGGTTTCAGTAGCGGAACTAACTAAATCAAACCAGATGTGCAATCACCAGGGATGGGGTTGTGTTTGGATTCACTATTTTGGAACTTAAGGCAAGTTTTGATGGACTTCTTACGCCAAGAGATTGGGTGAGGGTTTGTCATACTTAGGTAGGCACAACAAGAGGGATCTGAGTGTTCTAACTTTAGAAAACAGGGAAAGTGGAATTATTTGCCAATTGTATGTCTGCTATGTTTGTGTTTCTTTTATGCAGTTTGTCTTCAGATGTTTATACTTTTCACTGGTTTGGTTTGTGCTTAAAGCTTGTTTCAGGGTATGCCTTAGAGCATGATCTAGTTGTTGGGATGCCCAGGGATGGGGTTTCAGCAACCGAACTAGCTAAATCAACCCAGATATTACTAGTCACCCGAGTGACAGACGACATGATTGTGTATTTGGACCCCACTGTTCTGGTTCTTAATGCAAGTTTTGATACATGCTTATGCCAAGGGATTGAGTGAGGTGTGTCAAGTTTAAATAGGCGCAACAACAGGGATCTGAGTGTTTTTACATTAGAGAATAGGGAAAGTAGTATTCATCACCCCAGGAGAGTACTAAGTGATCTTGCAACAAGAGGGATCTGAGTGAGGGTATTTAGGAAATCCATTTCAATCATTCTGCATATTAGAATTGTTGTTTGGTTGGTGTGCTCATGTTATGCAATTTTTGTTTCTTCTTTTCCTTGTTTCTTTGTTTGTGTTTTTCATTTTTCTATTTCACTTCTCTATATGTTACTTTTGTTTTTATCTTTATGTTTTTCAATTTCCAATTCTTCAAAACGTGGTTTCTATTAAAATTGGACTAACGTGTTTGTTCGAGTTTCTTGGTGTTCTGGCAAGCATAAGGTATGAACGTTGATGAAGAAAAATACACAAGGAGCTGAGGAATTTGAGCAGCAAGTTGGTCCGCCAAAAAAGAGTTTGCTTTTTCTTTCCCTTTCAATTTTTTTTCCTGTTGTTGATAATAAGTGTGACTTGGCTAGTTTAACAAATATGATGCATTGGTTATGTGACTTTGAGTGAGTTTTGCATGAATTTGAGGAGAACCATTTGTGTTTGCTCATAAATTGGTTTTGGAATACTTGGGAATGTGTTGTGATTTTGTGAAAACTTATGCTTGTGGTTGTTTCTTATGTGAGTATATCGAGAATGTTGTTATTGTTTTTACTGTGGTTAATGATTGTGGCATGATCTATGACAACCATTGGAAACCAAAGAACTTAACCGGGTGAGATTTTGTGCCTCAGAGTTTTTATCTATGAGTGCTACCTCTTTTGGTTACAATTAACTTTGCTTGAGTTTCATTGCTAGTT
>NC_028351.1:32313352-32359854 GCF_000741045.1 Vigna radiata var. radiata | reverse complement strand
CATGATTGTTAATCTCTCATAAAGCATGTACATTCATTCTTGTAATATTTGCATTGTGAGCACCATAGCTAAGGATTTACAACGTTACACATATTCTCTTTGGATTGGTATTGAAAGAAGAGCATTAATGAATGTTATCTAATTTGATTGTGTGAACTTGCTTCCTAGTTATTTGACTTTTGTTGAGTAGATGTTTTTCTTAACCAAGTTACCTCTTGCTTGAGGACAAGCAAGGTTTTAAGTGTGGGAGAGTGATAACGGTTGATTTAACGTGTTTGTGTGTGTATATTTTGAGAACAAATCAACTCCTTCATAGCTTTTACCTTGTTTTATCCTCACGTTTAGTGTGTTTTATAGTTTTCTTGTGTTTTATTTAGTATATGTTTGTTTTTACCTCTAATCTCTATGTTTGAGTGTGTGAAATAAATGAATAGGAAGTCATTCTAGTGGAGGAAAACAAGCAAAAACTCAAGGGAACATGTTTTGGGACAATAAAAGATCAATTTGAAGCAAATACCCATGTTGGACGCCTTTGGAATCGCACAAGAGCCTCAATTTTAGAATGCTGTCGAAACCGCCCGAGCTGAGCGCCAAAAATCCAAGCTGGACGCCAGAAATCCAAGCTGGGCGCCAGAGTTGCAGAGAAATCCAAGCTGGGCGCTAGAATTCCGAGTTGGGTGCCAGAGTTGCAGAGAGACTCCAGGCTGGGCGCCACAGAATGGGGCTGGGCGCCAGATAATGGGGTTGGGCGCCAAAAAGTGGCGCTGGGCGCGAAAACTTGCTGTAACTCACTTCTGATTCAGTGAAAAGTCGCGTTGGGCGCCAGGAATCCGAGCTGGGCGCGAATTTTCGCTGATATGTCAAAATGGGTTATTTAAACATGGGTCTTCTCCTCCTACACTTCATTCTTCACCTAGAGAGATTGGGAGAGACCCTTGGAGGCTATTTGGGGTGTTGGGAAGCTCTCCTACTCCTCCTTGGGTCTTCAAGCTTCTTCAATGGTGATTTTGCCCCTTTTGGGTTGAGGAAGAAGATGGGTCACAAATTGGAGANGGAGATGCGAAGGGGAGGCGCAAATGGATCATGGAGCAGCTGCCAAGAACCTTGGGAAAGGCTTTGCATCTTCTCTTTGGTTCCAATTTCTTCCTTATCTCTTCAATTTGTAGAACCCTAAGTTCTCCTCCATGGAGGGCTTTTCCTATTAGTTGAGATTAGTTGTAAAACATGGAATTCTTATGTATTTAAAAATATAGCTGTTGGAGTGCAAGAGCATAACAAAATTTCAAATCAAACAACTAACATAGTCGAATGTGTGGCGCACATAGTCGACTTTCAACATGCAAAACATTTTGAAATTCTTTTCTTCTGAAAATATCACAGAGCACTGTACTCAAAATCTGTACAAAGATTTTAGCATAGTCGAATCCATTAATAATGTAGTCGACTGTACTATAGTTTTGTCACACAATGATAAGATCATGAAAGTGCTTGTGGTTTTCAGCTTTAAAACATGTGCAGTAAAACATTTGTAATGATGCATTGCACATAACACATAAAGCACATAAACACGTTCCACATATATATCAATCAATCAACATAGGAACATGTAACACATTACATAAACATGTTCAACAGATATAACAATCAATCAGCATAAGAACATGTAATGTAGCAACAACATATGCATGTTATTAAGCAATGTGTTGTCATCATAAAAAACTAGAGTGACATAGAAATTGTGTTGTCAACAATCTCAACATCACTAGGATGCCTCCCAACAAGCGCTCTTTTAACGTCACTAGCTTGGCCCAGTAAAGCTCAAGTTCCTTCCTTCAAGTTGATGTCTTCTTTGCCTTCATCACACCAACTCATCAATTGTGTTCAGTCCACCTTCTTGACTCGCCTAGAGTAGGGAGCTTCAATCTCTATCTCTCCATTCTCTTTAAAACATTTCACCACCCACAACTTCTTCTTGTATCTCACAGGAGTACCAGGCTTGAATGGTGCATCCTTCAAATCAAAGTGAACCGTCCCTCCTTTGTCAAATTTCTCTTCTTCCTTCACCTGCATTAAAACACAATTATTACCTTTGTTGACCGCTTTAGCAAATTTAGGTTTAGCCACTGGTGCATCCTTCTTTGAAGATTTGTGACTATTATTCTTTTTTACTCGAATCTGCTTCTCTTTAGAGACATTATATATCACATTTTCTTCTCGGTCTTTAAGCACAATTGCCCCATCATAAACATTAATAATTACTCTGGCCATCTTCGTAAATGGCCTTCCAAGAATAACCAGGATCTTATCATCCTCCTTCATCTCTATCACCACAAAATCAACCAAGAATTCAAGACTTTCAATACAAATCACAACATCCTCCACCACACCATAGGGTTTCTTTGATGATCCATCCGCTGTGATCAATGAAATCTTTGTTGGCTTCAATGTAAGACCACCAATCTTCTTCTGCATAGATAAAAGCATCAAGTTAATACTTGACCCTAAATCAAGTAAAGCTTTTCCTATCTTCACACTCCCAACGACGCAAGGAATTATAAAACTTCTTGGATCCTTCACTTTTGGAGGGTGTCTTTTCTTCAGAGGGTCACTGCAACCTTCTTGTTCCTCAGTAGCTTTCTCCTCAAAATCTATCTTTTCTCCAAGATATTGCTTTATACGCCTTGCATAAACAGGAATTTGTTGAAGTGCTTCGGTCAACGGTATAGTAATCTCCATTTGATTGAAGATTTCTATAAAGCGCTCACACTTACTCTCTTCTCTCTAGTGCCCCTTCGGGTAAGGAAGAACTATCTCATCTTTCTCAATTTTTTCTTCTTTTTCTATTTTTTTTCTTTCCCCTATTCTCTTTTTCTTCTCTAATCTCTCCCTCACATATTTCTTCTTTTTCTTCTCTCTTTTCCAACTCAACACTTTCTTTTTCCACTCTTTCCTCAACCATACTCACCACAACCTTACAATATTCTTTAGGGTTAACTTCAGTATTAGTCCCAAATTGATTTTTCTCCATGACGTCCACCCTTTTGGCTACTTGACGAATTTGCATATCCAAACTTCTGAAGGTAGCCTCATAGCCCTTGACTGTGGATTCATGCACCTTCAAAAATTTGTCAAACTTCTCATTAAGGCTGCTGACTTTTTCAGTCAAAGTAGATACCTGTTGCCATAATGGTGGCTGTTGTGGTCGGTTAAATTGGCCTCCAGTTTGTCTAGTTTGAGTATTCTGGCTTTGCCCAATGCTTGGATGGTTTTTCCAACCTTGGTTGTAATTACCTTGATTGAAATTACCCTGGCGGTATTGAAACTGATTTCCCATGTAATTTGCTTCTTCTTGGGCCTCCTCTGGAAAAGCACACTGACCATTAACATGGTCACCACCACAACGATCACAAAGTTGTTGTTGTACTTGCGAAACATTCTTTAACTCGTTAGGGAGTTGAGCAATAGTCCTTTCCAGATTCTCCAATTATTGAGTTAGAATCTTGTTCTGCGCAAGCAATGCTTCTTCAGTAGGCAATTGAAGAACTTCCCTCTTTTGAAGTGGCACGCCCCTTTCACTATGAGTTTCATTCTCATTAACTGCCATGCTTTCTATCAACTCATATGCTTCTTCAGCAGTCTTTATCTTGATATTACCTCCAGCTGAGGCATCTAGCATAAGCTTAGATTGAGTGCCAAGACCTACAAGGAATGTGAGAACTACAACTGTGCACAGGTGTCTTCCTCAAAAATTTTATATCTGTCCCATGCCTAACCTAGGGTTTCTTCCATGCCTTGCCTGAAAGAAGATATCTCCATCTTTCCTTTGTTGATTTTAGACTGTGGAAAATATTTGTTCAGAAATTTTGCCACCACAGCCTCCCAAGCTGTAAAACTTTCTTCCGGGAAAGAATTTAGTCACAGTTTAACATTGCCTCCCAATGAGAAAGGAAACAAGCTAAGTTTGATTGCTCCATCCGACACTTCATTGATCTTCATCGTGTTGCATATCTCATTGAATATATTGAGATGATCATATGAACTTTCATGTGACAGTCCATCAAATTGGTTGCTTTGCACCAAATGTATCAACGCCAATTTCACTTCCATGTTCAATGCATTGAACCTCGACCTTGCAATGCTGTTAAAATGTTGAGGGCCAACCACATTGGTTGCATCCGCTAGAGTGCGTCTAACAGGAGCTTCCTCCTTAGCCATCTTTTTTGTACTTTGGTTGGATGTTCCTAATGAGGGTTGCAATAGTCTCTTAAGAGAGGGGAATAATTCTCTAGATGATCTTCGAACCTTCCCTCTCCTCCGATTGCACTCAAACCTCCAAGAAGAGGTTGTAGATTTTTCTTGCTCCTAATATGAATTGTATCCTGCATACACAAGAAACAAAACCCTAAAAAGCACTTTTATATAAAAATAAAACAAAAACAAAAAGAAAACAAAAACAAAAAGAAAACAAAAATCAAGTCAAATTCAATCAGTAATCACACTACTAGAATAGTTAAACCACGAGTCTCCGACAACGGCGCAAAAAACTTGTTAAGGGTCGGGCAAGTGTACCGAATCGTATCAAGTAATAATAAATGGTAAGTCAGAGTATCGTTTCCCTAGAGACTTATAGGCCTAGACTTTCATGTGATTTATTGATTATTTAAGACTTGAATAACGAACATTAGGGTTTTATAATGCAAAAACGAAAATTAAATATGAATGCAAAGGTTTTGATCAATTGACCAAAAGATAACACAAGTGAATGATGCATGAATGAATTATGTCATTGGGGTTTATGATTTCAACCTATCCACTCTCATATATCTAAGAATTCGACTTTTTCATTAATGTCAATGCCACTTTCTAATTTACACTAACCCCAATGTCTTGGTGAAAAGAGACTACTCCTAATTACTAGTTTACAATGTCTTGTCTCCCTAGTAATTGATCATGCATTACATAATTCACACAAAAGCTTAAGGGAATTGGTCCTCCTATCCCTATGTCTAGGTAATATTGTTACCAAGAGAATTCCCTCATGTCTAGACCTACCCACACGTGTCCATATAGATAGAATCAAAGATTATGCTATTGAATAATGTCTTAAACAAAGCATGCAAATATAATGGAGGAAAAACCCTAACAATTAATGAATAAAGCAACAATTCAATATATGAGAGTTTCAAAGGATTACATCAAGTCCCCAACAACAATGGAGGTTTAGTTCACCATAATCATGGTGAAACTAGAAGAAAATAATGGAAAGAATGAAAAGATAAACTCTAGATTTGATAGATTGGAGCTCCCGCATCCAAAATCCACCTCTGAGGGGTGAAGAGAGTATTTCTACGCCTCTATCTGTCAAAAGATAGACCATCAAGCTCGTCCAAATCTATTTATAATTCCTCAAATCCAAGCAGAAACTAGCCCAGGTGATGGGTGTCGCGGCCCACACAAATTTGATTGCAATTTAGAAATGCAGTATAGTTAGGAAGTGACTCCTAGGTCGTCTCTCAAGGACCAAACTGTGGTTCGAGAATCAGGTCTAACACGAAGTTGGGGGGGGTTGAAAGTGTTTTGTGAATGCAATTAGACTAAATTAAAACACACAAATTAAACCTAACTAAGGTTGGATACTAAAGCTAACATGACAGCTAAATTACCACTACCAAAAATACCAGACAACATTAAAATAAAAGAAAATATGAAACGCCTAACACTGTAATACAAATATCTAGCATAATTAAAATTATTAATATGCATCACTAAACTAAAAATATAAAACCCAACTCAAAAAACTTTGTGAAATTAAAATAAAGTAAAAGAAATAAAAAACACAATTTACTTTTAGCAATTAACATGACCTATGGCATCTACCAAATGAAATTAAATTTGCAAAATGGCCTAGGAGACCCTCAAGGTCGTGACATTGCTCCTATCCCGTGGCATATGTGAGTTATGTTAAAAGTTAAAATTAGCTAATAAAGGCATTGAACATGCAGCAGCTTTCATTTTCAAGCAAAATTAAAAATCACCGTGCATTCTCTAAACTAAACCCGTGACACAATGAAAATGGCTTTAAAGCATTAAAACATTAGATGAACACATTGTAGCTGAAAAAGAAGCAATGCTTAAGACACCGTGCAGCACTCCAATAATGAAACCGTGTGAGCCTCCACCTCTGCACCGCTTCACCCTATGCAAATAAAAGTCGTGCTTCCTTCAACCAAAAAGTTATGAAAACCAAGAAAAAGAAAGAAAGGGCAATTAACAATTCCTCAAATGAGCTTAACGTAGATAAACATTCAAAGAAAACTTCAGAATTGAGTGCGACAGTTGGTGTCCCTTTCTCCAAGAATATAATGTGATAAAAAGAAATGTCCTCTCCAAGTGGCTGCTCCTCAAATTTCCAATACCATCACCGTACCTCATCCAAAGAGAAGAAATAAATTGCTCTAAAAGAAATCCTAGAAATCCTATCCTGCACTGCACACCTATCTACTCTTATCTAATCCATTCATCATGCCATTAAAATAAATAAAAGGTTACTCTCCTTCCAGCATCCAACGCACACACCTACACACCTACTTCTACCTAGGCCATCACTCTTCATGCTAAAAGAAAATAAGAGAAAAGTTTGATATCATTCAGCTACCACATCCCATCAACCTAATCTACATTCTTACTCATTCAAAGCAAAGTAAATGTTGTACGTACCAAGTGCTTATCTTCCCATAAATCAATGAAGCAGCAAATAAAAAAAATAATCATTGCAGGACAATGCTTGTCTCGGCAAATGCAAAATAAAAGCTCAATGGAAATGGAAAATTAAGAGAAGCATTTGCTTTCTTCCAGTAACGTGTACACTAAAATAAAAAGTAAACAATTGATTCTTCATTCATCCAAAATCAAGCACTAGCATCAACATTGTTTCAAGAAAAATGTTGCTGCCCCAAAAACACGTTCCAGCCGAGAGCCCTTCTCCCAACGTGGCAGCACCTTATTTTTTTTTCAGCAGAGGATAATGCTGTCCTAAGTGTGACGGCTGGTAGTCTTTCTAAGAGGCCATGTGTCTTCTAAAATGAGGTGGGGTCGACCCTAAAAAAAATAAAACCCTAGTTCACGTGTCCTACAATTTTGGGCCTTCATATTTTTGCCAAAATGGCCCATGATGCAAAGAGTTTGTCTAAAAAGTTTTAACAATTAAAATTACAATACAACTAAAATTTAAAATGTCTAATTTGAGAGTCTTGAATTTATTTGGTGTCCTCCAAATGTCCTAAATAGTGTTTTCAAAATTTTCCCTGAAAATAATAATGCGAATAATAAGCTCAGAAAATTCAAATTAATTAAAATTAGAATTTTCGGTCAAATTAAGCATAATTAGGAAAAACGGGAAAATACTGGATAATTAAGCACAATTCCCTGATTAATTTTAGCACAATAAACTAAGTGAAATGAATAAAATATCGACTCATCACCAGGTCCAATAGTACACCGCCCGACGGTTGGTTCACTGCTAGACGGTGAGTTCGACACTTGACATCGCCCGACGGTGATTTCACTGCCCATCGGTGAGGTCGACATTCCACTCCACCCCTCAGTGGTGTCGCTTAAGCGTTTAGCAGAGAGTTCTCTGGAGAGTACACCGCCCGACGGTGGCTGCGACTCTTTTTTTCTTCACTTTTCCACCTTCTCTTAAGCCCAACTCTTATCGTCTTCAAATACCTTCATTCAATTCCTGATAAATCCTGCCAAATCATGGAAAAACCAAGCATAAAACCAAGAAAACCAACTTTGACTCTCTTATTCTCTAACTTAAGCCAATTGCATGATTTCAAGCTAATTCTAAGTCATAAAGGGTGTGTTTAATGTCAAATTTAAGTATGAAAATAACGGTTTTTGAACCGTTATCAGGTCACCATTAGGTTTCTTTGTTTGTCCTCGGGCCCCTCGGTGGGTGCCAAAATGTTTCAGATATGGGGTCGAGAACTATCCTTTCACACCTTTTTGTTAGTCTTTTTAACGTTATCATGGGTCTATCAAAATAATTTTTAGTCTTCCTCCTCCAGTCTCCAAGCCAAATGGGTGGGTACTTGTCAAAGACACTCTGACGCTCAAGTAAGTCAAATGTATCTGATCGGTTATCATAGTAAAATCTTAAATTTGCAATAAATGCAATCACCTACCTCCTTACCTTACCTCTGTATTTATAGGTATCAAAGTGAACTTTTAATTAGGGTTGACCCAATTACAGCCCAAAAGCCGATAAGTGTGTTTTACCTACTTTTACTTGTTGAACATGTTGAGTTTGTGTTATTTATCTTAACAGTAGAATCACCGATCGACTAGAAAAGAAACCGTCCGATCTACAAAATCTTAGAATTAGGTAAGTCTTCAATATTCTTTTGAAAATGTTTACCAATCAGTCAACTTTGAAAATATTGACCGGAGAGTCATACAATACATTAACCATCATATCTAAACGAAGTCTTTCAAAATGCCTTAGTATTTTTGAAAATTTTGTACTAATTATAGGTTTTGGTTCTAAAATAATTGAAACCTATAATAATGTATGTTTCGGTTCTTTAAAAGAACCAAAACTTATAGTCTTTCAAATAATTTCAAAAATGTCATTAGTGATATTTTTGTAAATTGAAATTATTTGGAAAACCATATGTTAGGGTTAAAATTATATTTCTATCAAAGTTTTTTTTTTTTTCATTTGTAGCGCTGCATCATTTCTACAGTACAAGAGTCACTTTGCTCCATTCCTTGTTGTCAAACACAAACCACGCTACCATTTTCGCCGTCACTCCTCCACTTTCCTTTCCCTTCCTCCTAACTAACGTGAAGTGTGTTGCCGTGTTGTCACTACAAACATCACTTTTCTTCCCATTTCGAAAGCAGTTAGAGGTTTGTTCTTTCGTCTTGCATTTTTTTTTCATAATTCGTGTTTTCTAATGCAAATATTTTCTTAATCTCTTTTATTCAATGTGAAGATGGGAAAAGTAGTGGTGACTTTGTTTGTTGATGGAGAGCACAGTAATTCTATGATGGAAAAAAACATAAAAATGAGAAGAAACTATTTTTTTTTAAAAAAAATATAGGATTAGGTTTTGGTTCAAAAAGGAACTGAACCATAAAGTTAAAAATAGGCTTCAGTTATGAATCGATACCTAATGTTATGTATTTTTATCCTGTCAACAAACGTTTTGATTAAAGAACTGAAGCATAATCTCTAAAATAACTAGTGCAAAAATCCTTACATGGACTAGAAAACTCTATATGCAAAGCAATCAATAATAGGTGCTTACTATTTTGTTTATACAAGACTAATGAAATATAAATTTTAGACTTTTATTGCATTGAATTTTCAAGGTATTTTTTTTAGTTTTGTTCCTACAAAGTCGTATAAGGGACCATGTCACCTAGTAAAATTTCCACAATTAGTGTTTAATCTAATATGATAGGTTGGATATTATCTCTGTTTTTTACTTGCAAAGTCATATCGATGAGGGGGTCACGTATGGGGATGACAACGTTGTTTTTTGTTTATGCAAAAAAATCATACAAAGTCGTATAAGGGACCATTTCATATAATTTTTGCACATTTAATGTTAACCCAATGTGATAGGTTTCATATTATCTTTTTGTTTTTTATTTGCAAAGTCACATCTATAAGGGGATCATGTAACTTCATAACAACTTCTACTTTTGTTGTTTATCGAATGTGATTTACCGAAGTCTTTTTCTAAGTCTTTCGTCTTTGTTTCTCTTGTCCGACATAGAACATAATTTAACACACAAAAATTTGAAGAAAAATTTAACATATTAGAATTCTTACTTTTTTTTTATGGATGCATGAAGTGTTATATATATGGTTATAGACAGAGCTAAAGTCACAGTACCAATCTATTTCTAATATAGAGTGTGTTTGATCCATTAACTTGTTGTGATGATGAGGAAACCACTTGGTATCAAATTCATGATGTTTATGTTGATGATGTTTATGGTGTGTTTGGTGACGGATGTTGTTTATGGTGAAAAGGAAGTAAGATGCAGAGAGAGAGAGAGGGAAGCACTCCTCCGATTCAAGGCTGCCATTGTAGATCGCTATGGCATCCTCTCTTCTTGGACAACTCCCCACTGTTGCCGATGGAAGGGAATTCGCTGCAGCAACCTCACCGGCCATATTCTAATGCTCGATCTCCACGGAGAAAATTATTTCAATTTTGACATCGAATATATTTCAGGACGTTATATGAGCGGAGAGATCCACAAGTCGTTGATGGAGTTGCCACAGTTAGAATATTTGAACCTTAGTTTCAATTCTTTTCCAGACAGTAATATTCCAGAGTTTATTGGCTCTCTTAGCAACTTGAGATACCTCGATCTTTCATCATGTGGTTTTGACGGAAAAATTCCAACCCAATTTGGGTCTCTTTCTCATTTGAAATACTTAAGTCTCGCTGATAATTTTTTGGAGGGTCCAATCCCTCGTCAACTTGGAAACCTCTTTCAGTTGCAGCATCTTGATCTCAACAACAATAGATTTGAAGGGAATATACCAATTCAACTTGGAAATCTCTCTCACTTACAATATCTTGATCTCCGCCACAATCATTTGGAAGGGAATATACCAAGTCAACTTGGAAACCTCTTTCAGTTGCAACATCTTGATCTCAGGTACAATATTTTTGAAGGGAATATACCAAGTCAACTTGGAAACCTGTCAAACTTACATGAGCTTTATATTGGAAATGGTGGCGCTCTAAAAATTGGTGATGGAGGTCAGTGGTTATCTAATCTCATTTCTTTAACCCATCTTTACTTATCATCCATATCAAATCTTTATCATTCTCCGCAAATGATTGGTAAGCTACCAAAATTAAGGGAACTAAGTTTATTAAATTGTAGCCTTACTGATGATTTTTTCCGTTCATCGAGGCCATCTATATTGAATTTTTCTACTTCCCTCACGGTCCTTGATCTATCCGAGAACACCCTCATGTCAACAATGATATTCCAATGGGTGGCAAACTTCACTCCCAACCTTGTTGAGCTTCACCTTAGTCTTAATCTCATAGAGGGTTCTGTACCAAATCACTTTGATCTTGTAATGAATTCACTTGAGCACCTTAACCTCTTATTTAACAGATTCAAGGTTGAGGTTTTTCAATCTTTCATGAATATATGCACCTTAAAATCTTTAAGCATGGGTGGAAACAGTTTGAACCAAAGTCTTTCACCAATTCTTCATAATTTGTCTAATGCTTGTGCTAGAAATTCACTACAAATATTAGATCTCTCATTTAGCAAAATCAATGGTTCTTTCCCAGATTTCTCCATATTCACAACTTTGAAAATATTAGATCTTTCTAGCAATCAATTATCTGGAAAGATACCTGAAAGCATATTACCATCTCGATTGGAGTCATTGTCACTCTCATACAACTTTTTAGAAGGTGAAATTCCAAAATCATTTGGAAATACATGCACTTTACGCTCATTGCACATGTCTTATAATAGATTGAGTGGACAGTTTTCATTGATATTCCAGCACTTGTCTGAATGTGCTAAAAACGCGCTACAATATTTGGCGTTGCCAGGAAATAATATCAATGGCACATTCCCTGACCTTTCAGGATTTTCAAACCTGCAAATACTAGATCTTTCGAAAAATCAGTTAAGTGGAGAGATACCAGAAGGTAACCAATTGCCATCTCAGTTGGAGTTTCTCTCAATTCGATCAAATACTTTAGAAGGTGGAATTCCAAAATCATTTGGCAATGCATGTGCTTTGCTGTGGTTGAATATGTTTAACAATAGCTTGAGTGAAGAGTTTCCATTGATAGTCCATCACTTATCTGGGTGTGCTAGATATTCATTGGAAAACTTAAATCTAGGCAGGAACCAAATCAATGGTACATTACCTGACCTCTCAATTTTCTTGTCTTTAAAAAGTCTGTATCTTGATGGAAACAAGTTGAATGGGGAGTTTCCTAATGATATTCAATTTCCACATCAATTGGAAGAACTGTATATGCAATCAAACTCCTTAAAGGGTGTGCTAAGTGATTACCAATTTGCCAATTTGTCAAAGTTATATTCGTTAGACTTATCTGGAAATTCTTTATTATCCTTGACATTTACTCAAAATTGGGTCTCACCTTTTCAATTAAGGAAAATAGGATTGGAATCATGCATCCTGGGTCCAACATTCCCCAAATGGTTACAAACACAAAATGAGTTTCGCGATTTGGATATTTCAAATGCTGGAATATCAGATATGGTTCCGAAGTTGTTTTGGACTAAATTAGCATTGCGAAAATGGGTTTCAATGAATATTTCATGCAATAGTCTATATGGTATAATTCCGTATTTTCCAACAAAGAATCCTTATTCTTCTCTAATTCTTGGATCAAATCAATTTGAAGGCCCTATTCCCCCGTTTCTTAGAAGTTCCACATTGCTTGATTTATCCAATAATAAGTTCTCAGGCTCTCTTTCATTTTTATGTGTGGGTGATCCAATTGGAATATTATACCAGTTAGACCTTTCAAATAATAACTTGTCTGGACAAATTCCAGATTGTTGGAGCCATTTCAAGTCATTAGCTTTTATGGATTTGAGTCAAAATCAGTTGTCAGGAAAGATTCCTACTTCAGTGGGATCCCTCCATGATCTTCGAGCATTGTTTCTGAGAAACAATAATTTGATAGGTGACATTCCTTTCTCCTTAAGGCATTGTACAAAACTAGTGATGATAGATATTGCAGAAAACAATTTATCAGGATCTATCCCTGGTTGGATTGGGAAAAAATTAGGAAACTTGGAATATTTAAGTTTAAGAAGGAATCAGTTCCGAGGAAACTTACCATTGCAAATTTGTTTTCTAAGAAATATTCAACTCTTAGATCTCTCACTAAACAAATTGTCTGGTCAAATTCCTAAGTGCATAAAAAAATTTACTTCAATGACTCAAAAGACATATCCGGAAGGAGGTCCTTGGCATAAGTATATAGTTCAGACCTCACATTTCTTTGGTCTTCAAAGTTATGATTTGAATACATTCTTGACGTGGAAAGGTTCACATCAAATGTTTAAGAATAGTGTATTACTACTTTTAAAAAGCATTGATCTCTCAAGCAATTACTTCTCAGAAGAAATTCCAAAAGAATTTGAAATCTTAATTGGATTGGTTTCGTTGAATTTGTCAAGAAACAATTTGAGTGGAGAAATTCCTTCCAATATTGGAAAACTGTCATTACTTGAATTTTTGGATATTTCAAGAAATGAACTAGTTGGTTCAATTCCTAACAGTCTGATTGAAATTGATCGATTGAGTGTGTTAGATTTATCACATAACCATCTAGTTGGTATGATTCCTCAAAGCACACAGTTGCAAAGTTTTAATGCTTCGAGCTATGAAGATAATCTGAATCTATGTGGATCACCGCTTGATAAATTGTGTATTAGCAAAATACCAGTAGAAGAGCCAAAAAATGAAATTCAGGAAGATGAGTATTCCTTTTTCAATCGTGAATTTTATATCGCCATGCCATTTGGATTTGTTATAAGCTTTTGGATGATAGTGGGCTTAATGTTATTCAGAAGATCTACTTCTTGAAAGAAAAACCTCAGACAAATGTTGTTATTCAAAAGCAAACGATGTTCTGTGAAGTACTGAAGGCAGCAAGAGATTTCGAGGTATTGTAACATCATATTTTCAGACATCCTAATTTATAACTCATGTTGTATTTTTCATTGATTCAAATATAATTAACAAATAATGATAGTTTCAGTTATAATAGTGACTGTCGCTATAAATTTTATTTATATGGTCATAGTATGTAAACTAAAATAGTACTTTCTTCACTCCCTTTAAGACCTGAAATAAACTAAAATTCCCCGTTTTTTTTAAATTATTTTCCTTTTTTTAAAAACCAAATAAACATAAATATTGTTATAAATAGTTTTTAAAAGTGTTTAAAATGATATGTCAGTTTAAAAAAAATGACATCTCTAAGTTATTTTGGTTTACTATTTTTAATTTCTATTGATAGTTTTTTCCTTTACATTCCATTCTTTTACTCTCTAAATACTAGATTTTTTATAATTAAGTTCTCAAAAAGTAATATACAAAAGTATTTTTTTTTTTATTTCACAATTTCCTTTTGCTCCCGTTAGGTTACTCTCTAATTTTAATGAGATAATACGAATATATGGTTCTTCATATTATAATATATTGTAAGAACTATGCTTGAATAAAGGTGAATTTTATGTGGAAAAAAGTAGAAAATTTATAAATATAATATAGGTATTTATATTTTGTTGTATTGTAATTTTATTTTCTAAAATTTTAGTTTTTTAATCTTCCTGAAGTTAAAAAATAATCATAACTTTGTTATGTTCTCAGATGACGAGGTGGCAAAAATCATACTGAATATATGAGAATTTGGGTAAGTAATTCATTCCCTATTAAGGGTGATATCAAGAGTGCTATTGTTGTAAGCATGTTGAATGTTTACGTACATCTTTGTGTATGTGTCGGAATAATTGCAAACTATATATGAAATTAATATTCAGTAAAGAAATTTTTATCATCAGTATATTGTTTTCTTTAAGGATTTGACTCTCATTTAATTAAGTGACACTTACGATGATGAAGATGGTGATATTAATATATTATTAACTATTAGTGTATATGATTATTGTGTGATATGCATATTGATACATATATTGATGATAATGATGAGATGAATCATAGGTGTGATGTGTGCATGTGTGGTTATATATATTTTGTGATACTTGTATGATATGTTATCATGGACATGACTTTTTATGGGTGTGTTGTCTCTCATAAGTGTGTTTACTTTTATGGATGTATAATGAGGATACTTGAGATAATATTCATAGAATTAATAAAAACCTTTATTAAGAAATGAAGTTATAATATCTTTTACTAATGGTTTGATAAAGAACATTAAGTCACCTAAGTAAGAAGTTGAAAGAGGTTTGTGCATGAGGTTGAAAGTAGGTTCATGAACTACCTAGCATAGACATAGGTAGTTGATTATAAATTTTCAATATGGTTAAGATTTGAGCCTCTAATGAGACATACTTAAAATGAGTCTTTTAAAAACTATCTAATGTGAAATTTTTTGAAATTGTTCAAAACATAAAAACTAAATAAAAAAAATATTTCAAATTATTTAATATCATAAGGATTAAATAATTTTAATCCTTCAAATAGTTTTAAATTATAGAATGTAAATTATAAAAATTTTATAAAAATTTATTATTGGGCAATTATAGCATAAATTATATAGTCATTCCTATTATCACCTATAAAATCCAAAAGTTACGAACATGTTTAAAACTATAATTTATACTTTAGGAACAAAAAATTTAATTGGTTAAAATTTTTTTAGTCAAACTTTAAAATAAATGTATGCTTACTTTTTGTATTTTTTTAGCTTCTGTTTTAACACAAATATTTAATATTTAATAATGTATATTAAATATTGAATTATTTGTTTGGACGACTTAGAAAATTATTATTTTTATAATATGTTACTAAAAAAGGTCTCTAAATATAAATAATGTTAGTGACAAAAAATATTAATCATGTAATCTATTTAGATCCTAATTTATAAACTAAAATAATTAGTAACTAAAATAGTTTTTATTATGAATAAAAAAGAATATAATTGTTTTGTAAATAAGTTTTTAACATTAGTTACTAAAGTTTTAATTATTAAAATAATTAGTTTTAACACTTTGGTGTATTGCTTGTCTGTTTATGGAATGAGTTCATACTAGTGGTCCCCTCTCTCATGGAGTTAGGTGTTATTTTCGTTGTGGTTTCTCATTATGTATTGTTATTTTGGTTGTGGTGTCCCCGTTTAAAAGTAATATTCAAAGTTTGGGTTTTATAAAATGTGTCGATGGGAAGTGAAAAGTTAACACCTGATAACATTCCAGTCCTTGAAATGCATCAAAACGAGTAAGAATCATTATTCAAACATAAAAATAATCTAGCAGTAGAAATTATTGTAATTTAGCTTTGATAACGCTTTCCACCATAACAATAAGCTTAGATGATGGTGGTGAAATTAAGAGGAACAACAAATTAATTTCTTATTTAGCTTAAAATAGTTGAAATTTAACTTGGCACTTCTATGAAATAAGATGTATGGTAAGGGTTACAATTAGTTGATTAGTTAGTTATAACGGGAATTTTCATATCTTGTAAAACATTTATAAGAAAATATCCTGTCTAATTCAGACTAAAGCATGAGTTTGAGTCCGTTATTCCCTCTTTACAGTGTTATGGAAGTATATTCATAAAAGCAATAGTTTCTTATTACCTTTCTTAGTGAAGGTTGTTGAGATTGTTGACAACACAAACTCTATATTAAATTGGTTTTTGATGATGACAACACATTGTTTAATAACAGTACATATGTTCTAGTGTTACATGTTCAATTGATATGCTATACTGATTTGAACAATGCTTTTATTGAACATGTTTTGTTAATTTGCATGTATGTTCCTATGATTGATTATGTGTTATATGTTTGGAACATACTTGTTTGGAACATGCTTGTATGTGTTAAAATGATTTTGATTACTTCTGCACATTTCTGAAGAAAAGCTCACAAGTACTTTTATGAACTGATATTTGTTGTGACAAAGGTCTAGTTCAGGCGACTATACTGGTAATGGATTTGACTAAGCTAAAATCTTTGTACAGATTTTGTGAACATGTACTTGATGAGATTTTGAGTTGAAAAGAATTTCAAAGTGATTTTTCATGAGTCAGTCGACAGTGTGAAATACTTATTCGATTGTGTTGCTGTTTATTTTGGAATTTTGTTTTGCCTACTTGCTCCAACGACTATATTTTCAAAAGTTAGTTAGGATTAACTAACTGAGTCAACTGTCATAAATGTACATTTTGTTGACTGAGGAGTCTGTGTGTTGACTGTCTGTTATAACTGTTTAATACAGCCGACTGTACTAGTAGGCTATTCGACTGAGGCTGACAGGAAAACTATAAATAGAACAGAACACGAATTGTTCTGAGGCTTTTGTAATCTAACATTTTCATTGTCTTGTTTCATAGAAAGCTCTCAGTTTAGGAAGCTCCAAGAATTCTCCAAGAAGACGGTGATGATCTTCCTTGAGAGAGATTCAGATTGAGGAGTCAATTGCGCTTACTGTTTGATCAACATCTGCACAAAGAAGGTGCTTCTGGTTTGATCTTGAAGGCTTGACATCCTGTGAAGACTACTGTATTTGACTGAAGGCTTGACAACCTGTGAAGTGTGCTAATAGGCTTGGCAACATGTGAAACGTGCTGTGATAGGCTTGGCATCCTGTGAAGAGTGTTGGTGACACATTAAGGATTGTTCAACGTGGGTGCAGATTGTAGAAGAGGGGATTCTTGCTGCAATTCTGGTTTTATGTGTGCAGCTATATTTGGTTTTGGGTTAGAGAGGAAATTTATATTTTTACGTGGTGCTTTTATAAATTCATTGTTGTAAAAACCGCAACCATTATAGTGCATTTGCTTCCAAAGTTGGAAGGACACTGGATGTAGACATTATTGTCCGAAGCAATATAAAAATCAGTGTTTGATTTTCTTTATCCCGAATATACAATAATAGCATTAGTCAGATCCATGGATAAAAGGTCGCAAGAGGTTTCGAGGTATTGTAAGTAAAATAGAATTAATAAATAATGATAGTTTCAGTTGGTAACTGTCGCTATAAATTTTATTTATATGGTCATCGTATGTAAACTAAAATAGTACTTTCTTTACTCACTTTAAGACCTCAAATTATAATTGCAATTTCTGTTTTTCAAAATTGTTTTCCCTTTAAAAACCAAATAAACAAAAAAAAAAGTCGTTAATAGTTCTTAAAAGTGTTTAAAAAATGTTTTTTTAAACACTTTTTAGTTTTTTTAGTTTCTAATAACAAACAATGACATCTCCAAGTTATTCTGGTTTACTATTTTTAATCTTCTATTGCTAGTTTTTTTTTTTCTCTTTACATTCATTCTTTGACTCTTTAAATATTATACTTTTTACAATTAAGGTTTTAAAACCTAATAAACAAAAATAAATAAATACACTCAGTATTTTTTTTTTATTATTCCACAGTTTCTTTTTGCTCTCATTAAGCTACTCTGTAATTTTTATTCACTCTAACTCAATCCCAACGCTTTTACCTATTAAGACTTTAGTAATATGTTTTCCTTTCGTTCGGCTTTCCTTGTTAGTTTTAGTTTTTCCCTTATTTCACAAGTAACTCTATAAATAGAGCTTCCCCCATTTCATTTTGTAACAGATAACAATAATAAAAGTTTCAGCTTACAGAAATAAGAAAAGATAGGATTTTTCTTACATGTCTCATTACTCTCATCAAGATTGTCTTCTTCCTCTTTTGCAACCGACGTGTCTCAAAGGCGGTAGAACAGCGCGCTCTAGAAGCTTCGTGTGCCTTTCATCCTTTTCATGAAAGCTACTCTGTTACGTTTGTCAGCGTAGTTGCATCGGAGATATTTTTATGGGTGTTGATTCCTGCACCTCCACATTTTTGGACCTCCACCTCCTCATCCCACTTTTATCTCTTCTTTTTTAATTTATATTTATATTTTTTATTTATATTGCTATTATATAGATTAATTTTAATTCTAAAAACCTAACTTTTTAAATACTCTATAAATTAATTAAAAATACAATAAACTAATAAAATAAAAAAATTAAAACAAAATAATTAAGTAACAAAATTATTTGAAAATAAAAAGTTAAAAATTAATTACTTATAAAATAAACTAAAAACTTAAAAATAAAAAATCAGGCCCTAAACGATGTCGACTTCTGTTTAGCCCTGAAATGGATGTTAAGGTCTATCTTCTTCCTCCTACGCACACACAAACTTCTACCAGAAACATCATAGCACAAAACGAAACGAAGCAAACAACAATCGCGCACAAACAGAGCAAAATCAATACAATCTTAAATCCTAAATCACATACATTTACAAACCAAGAAATCAACACAATCATGCGCAACGAAACGAAGCCCCACACCACCGCGCCGCGCCGTCACACACTCAAGTCGCACTGCCGCACACACCACGCCGCACACACCCGCAGGCAAAAACGCAACTACAGAGCCACGACCAACGTGCCGCACCGCCGCACACAATCATCGGACTGCCGCACACAACCGCCGGACCGTCGCACACACCAAAAGCTAACAAAGCATAGGAAGAGATGACTGGAAAAGTTGAGAAAAGGTGGAGCTTGGGGGTGTGAATGCGAAGGGAAGGGGAGGTGGGACTGTTTTCGAAAGTTTCGAAAGTATGTGAAAGTGAAAGCTGAAATAGAAAGTAAAGTAAAAATTAGGGTTACTTAATTAAAAGGGTTAAAAAAGTAAAAATAAAAAATAAAAAAAGGTTAGTTTTGTAATTAATGAAAAGTTAAAAAAAATGGGGAGGTGTAGGTTTGAAATGTGGAGGTGGATAATGACGATTAGCCTTAAGCCGCTTTGATATGTGTACGTTAGGAAATGGGCAAATTTATATTTATTTTAAATCAGAATCAAATTAATTTTCACTCTTATATATAGCTACTTTTCCAATACCAATTATGATATCTTTTAGGAGCCACTAAACTCATTTTAGTGGATGTTGACATGGGGATCGATTTATGTGAAAGCTTATAGCTAAGAATGAAATCTATAGCTTTTTCCGTATGTAAATTATTTTCTGTTGATTTCTTATGTTCATTTCCTTGTATAGTTTATGCCTTCATGTTGATGTTTTTTTTGGTAATCTATTATATCATTGGATTGGAGAGATAAATTGTAAAAATCTAGAAAATAAAATATTAGAGTAGATAGGTGTATTAAAACAATGAGACGAGCAAGTTATTTTAAAATAATCTTTTAATGTAAATAGAACTTTTTAAAGCTTGACTCATTATCTAAAACAATTCTATCCCTCTAGAACACTATTCACCTAGGGTTTCTCTGCCTTCTCTCTAGATCTTCTATCATTTGGGGTGTTTGGTTTGACGATTAGGAGGTGCCTAGACGATCCTGACGTCAAGGGCAACAATCTAGACCGATCAATTTCTTGTTCTAAGTCGGTAAGTTGTTTCTTCTCTTTTCTCGTACGTCTTTAACCATAATCATGTAAAGAGTTTCTGGTCGAATGTGTTTGGTTGCTGTCTTCTTAAATTTCTAGCTCAAATTAAGTTCTAAGGTTGTTTTCCTATCATCAATCAGTGAGTTGTAGGTTTCTGTTGAGTTTCCTTGTGGTGCAAGCTTCAATCGGGGTTCTGTAATCGGTGTTGAACTTGAGCTGAGGTAAGGGAAGCTGAGTTTCTGTTTTAAATCAGTAATATGACTTGTGTGTATGATGAATTTTGTGTGTGTATGATGAATTCTGTGTGTGGTGCTGTTAGAGTTATGTTCAGGTTTTGAGTAAACTAAAATGTATGTAATGAGATGTTAAATTGTGAATGTGTGAAATAGTGATTGTGAAATTGATTTGGATGGGGTGTACAGTTGTAATTGATCATATTTGATGTGTGAAATCTATGAAAGGAGTAATTAGATAGAGGATGAATTGGATTATACATGTTTTGAGTACATTTAGAGGAAGTGGGATAGTGATTTTTAGCAATTGAGACTTGGTGTGCTTTTGGTTTGCAACGGAGGTTTTGGTAAGTCCAATGTGACTGCGTTGAGGTGTTAGAATGGTATAAAATAGGTTCATAGTAGTAGATTGAAATCTAGGTCCATAAGTTGAGGAATTTGATGTTTTAGAATAGGAATTAGATCATAAACACTTTAGATTGATGTTAGGAAGGTTTAGAATAATAATCTAAAAAATAATTAACAAAACAAGAAACACAAAATGACAAAGGGAAAAAAGGAAAGACTAAATGAAAAATGGGAAATGGAAAAGAGGAAAGGGGAAAAGGAAAGGGGAAAGAGAAAATGCGAAAGGAGAAAAAGAATAGCAGAAATACCTTCCTCCCATATTTTCCATTGCTTCATTCGAGTCTCGCTGGATTGTTTCGTCGAAGATGACCTTTTTTGCTTCATCAGGAAAAAAAAAAAAGAGAAGTTAGAGAGAAAGTGAAGAAAGAATAGAGAAACTCAAAACATTGGAGAGTGAAGAGAGAATCTTACCTTTTCCAAAATTAAAATGATATAAATATTTTCGGAATCAAATATTACAAACCCTCCACAACTTTTCCAAAATTAATAAAAGAAACAAAATATTGTTAACAAAGGATTGATTAAACTCTAACTAACCCGTAACAATAGAAAAAAATTGTCCACCTCTCATACCGAACTCGACATATATTTTAAATTCCAAAATTTAATATAAAGTATCACTGGAACTTACAGTTACATATAGTTTTTTAGAATAATGATACTCTGACAACATTTTAACACCATCTATGTGTCCTTTTATGATTGGTTTATATTGATGTTTATGATTATTATTATTGATTATGGAGTAATTTTGGACCAATCACAGAATAACACACATGATATTAAAATGTTGTAAAAAAAATATTGTCAAAGCATCATTATCCTAATTTTTAATATAAAATTTCTTTAATTTCAATCTCAAGGAATTAGCAGGAGGATTTTTTTTTTTTATATATATATATATATTTTATTTCCTCTCCTTTTTACGCCATTTGAGTCACGCTTTCGTTCCTTAATACTTTTAAATTTTAAATAAAATTTTAAGCTCTTCATCTCTTAGACCCTATGTTAGAATATTTCTAGACACTTTTATGGTATTATTAGTACATTTAGCTCAGTGAAAATTTCCATATTCGATTAATAATAACTAATTAGGAAAAAAAAACAATCCATCCATGTCTTCATTTTTTAAAATAAATAAAAAATGAAAAGAAACTTAAGTAATAATAACAATTGTGATGTATTAAAAAGAAGATTAAAAATAACAATAATTTATTATTATTATTATTATTATTATTATTATTATTATTATTATTATAAGAAAGACATGTTTGAGGATGATAAAAAAATCTTGTTGTCATAGAAATAGAAAATCAAAACATGTATCATTTATGAAATAAATTAACAATTTCACGTAATAATTATGGCTGAAAGGTTTTAAAGTTAAAATTTAATAGAATCTTATTTAACAAGATAATTTCTCAAGAAAATAAAGGAGTTAACTTTATCATCAGTGGAAAATTACAAAAAGGATAATGATATTTAGACAATATTTTTTTGACAACATTTGAACATTGATCATGTGTCAATGTGTAATTGGTCAAAAATTACTCCACAATCAATAATAATAATCATAAACATTATTGTGCAATAATTTTTTACCAATCACATATTGACACGTAATCAATGTTTAAATGTTGTCAAAAAAATGTTGTCTAAATATCATTGTCCTTACAAAAATTGCTTCTCAAGAGTAAACGATAGATAAAACTTAAATAAAATCATAATACTTTGTTGACCTTAATTTTCTGTTATTATCCGTGTTTCTTTATTTTCTCCCCAAAGTTTCATTTTGATTGAAAACATTTTATGCATATTCTTGACACAAATCGCAACTGCTACACTTAAAAACCTAAACCTCTTCCCCGAGTTCAGTAAATAACAAAACCTCAAAAACCAAATGCTAACAAACCCCAAAAGAACCAACTACATTTTCTACTTCAGAATTAAAAATCAAAGCACAGGACCTTATATATGGATGTATTTACTCATCTTTTTCATACCAACTTCATATTTCAAACATATCATCACACTTTCATATTTGACTTTGTCATGGCTCGGCCACTTGTAATGATCCACCCTCTACCAAGTATTTCACACATTGGCTTCACTGTCATGACCCTTATGGTGTGTGCCATTGCATTGCTCATGTGTGCTTCTCATTCACGCAAATGGCGCAAGTGGGTCTCTTGCTATGCCTTTGAAGAAGAACCTGTCATAGAATTCAACAATGAAAAGGTGATGGGCACTTGCGGTGAGCAACAAGAAGAGGGTTCACTTTGGCAGAGGAACATACTCATGGGAGGGAAATGTCAACTCCCTGATTTCTCTGGTGTTATTATCTATGATTCCGATGGTAACCTAGTGAATCATGCCAAAACAACTCGTCCATTACTGACCTGGAAATAAGGATTTGATGTTCTCATAGCAGATGAAGATGCAGAACTAGGCTAGATTTCCATCTTTGCCACTTTATGTTTCTAGATATAGTCTCACGCTTTATGTTTCCATCTATTTTTAATACTTTTAATCCTTCACTAAAACTTTACCACGAATTTTCCTAATACCTCATACTCTGTTTCCTTCATGTTAAATGTATTCAGTTTTCAAGATCTTCAAGCTGCTACCTTTAAATTCTCCACAAGTAAAGGTAAAAGAGAAAACCATGTACAAACCTAATACGAGGTTGGTTTGCTTTGATAGGAGGTAGGGAAAGTTGTAAACTGCATGATGGAGGATGGTCATCCTTTGATTAACGAGTTTGGTGGAAGATAAAAATGTGCTACTAATAGTGTTAATTCCTTTTTGTACTGTGTTACATTAATTGAAGTGAAAAAGAATTACTAAAGGGCCAAAGCAAACACAAAGTATATATATACAAGTGAGTTTATTTCTAATTCTGAGCATGTTAATTCTATTCTATGCTTATGTGTCATAATAATTACCATGACAATCATTGGAAAGAGAAGAAAGGAGACATAAAATTGACACATGTTATTTTAATCCTTGTTGTAAGAAAGATACAATTTGCTAATAAAAGAGTCTTCGTAAGAAATATCACAACAGTATACTTAGGATTTAGTGTATCATAGTTTCTTACCCTCAAAATACTGAGATGACTGAACAAATAGCTTGAATTAGAGTAAGCAAAAGCAGTAGAACTGCTGCAGTTGTAGATGCCTTTTTCCATGGAGTGTTGAAGTACTCATGATAAAAGATAGCCTTGTATTTGTTGTGAGGATTTTCATGGAATTTAATCAAGTCATCATAGAGCAAGCAATACTCTTCACTAATATATGACACAATAACATTTGAGCAAAGATTGTTAAACATTTTAGCCACAGCATCTGCATCACCCATCCAATTCACTATAATTTTCTTATTAATTAGTATGTTCACATCTTTCTCAGTCTTGATAAGAAAATACAGAAAGAATAAGTACTGAGTAATGTTGGGTGAAAGAACGTAATGACATTGTTCTAATGCCAATATATTCCTCAACGTCATCTCTGTTCTGTCTTGAATAGTTAAGCACGGCATTTCCATTACACCCCTAAGACGATGATATTTGAAGTCAAACAGGCATTTGTTAGAACTAGCCTTGAATATCAAACCCACCTCTGATAGTTGGCTTGCGCTTGGTAGATGTTTAACCATATATCCCACTTTCAGATTTTCATGACAAATTTTTGATGGTTGCATGAAAGTTCTTAGAAGATCAGTGAAGTGTTTTGGACTCTCAATTGCGTTTTCATTTATGTTCATATAGTTGTATTTCCGAAAATATTGAAAGGTAATGCCAAGAAATGAGAGAGAATCAAAATCTGTTACAGGGCCAGTGAATTCATCCATGTATTTAACATTCTTAAAGGGAAACTCAACTTCCATGCCAGGCTTAGCAGTGTTGAATATGTCTTCAAGAACAAAGAAAGGAAGCTGGTTTTCAAGTAGTGTCAGGTCGTGAATAACATCATTTACCAACCATGATTTTGACAAAGGGTCTCTTTCAATCGAAGCCAAGCCTGTATAGAATCTAAGAAAATGCTCAACTATAAAACAAGCATCAACTAGAATCATAGTTAAGAAATCATTGCTGTTGCAATTAACAGGTTCTGCATAACAGCGTCGAATTCGCTTTTCCTTTTCAATCAGTTCTTGAAACAAATCCTTCATAGTTATCTGCTTGTTTCGATCTAGAAATCTCTGGAGATATTCCAGTTTGAGTTCTTCCATTTTCTTCCAATTGTTGTTCTCTCCATTAGACTCACACTGTCTGTGAAACGGGCCAATGGAAACAACTTGAGGAGTATAGGCTTTGGGATTACCTTGGCGAAATTTTTCTGGTATTTTGTAAATGCATTGCTCATTAATATCAGACAGTTCTACAACCACTTGTTGAAGCTTCTTGGTCAATTCTGTCTCTAAATACTTGGCTTGATTTTGTGAATTACTATTTGATTGTCCCTCCATTTCCTTACTATTCCCCTAACTTAACATGGTGAGAGTTACAGATCAACAACATGAAGTTAAAGTTGGATCAACTATCATTTATTCCAATAAAAAGGTTTAGCACAAATTTCAAACTAAATTGTATGAGCACTTGTCATTCTTCTGTAATTTGTACTTTGACCTAATTCATTGTAACAAAATTAACATGTAAAATGATAACATATGTTATGGTTAGAGCAGAGCAGATAATATAATGTTAAACTCCTAATAAAAACATGAAACTAATGTCATTTCAAAGGATTGTTAAATATTAAATGCAGTATGCAATAGGAAAATAATAGAGAAAGTGAAAGGAACCTGCAGATGGTGAAGTTGTTAAGGAATAATCTTCAGCAATTCACTTTAACTTCTGCACAACTTGGTCCACTGTAGAGATTTTGAAATTATATATCACTCTTTCAGATTGTTTTTTAAATTAAGTCGTCTAAGCTATAAAGTCAAGTCAACAGCGTGTGGGACAAATTTGCAAAAGATTGGTTTGGAATTGATCTCTTCCAACTGTCATAGTTGACTATAATAATTAGTGCAACTGGGCTGAGGAAAAAATTCTTTAACCAGCACAAATCTAATATAACATTTTTTTCATATGATCTATAATGATTGACACTATTAAGAGGCATTGAAACATGCTTAAAAATGATATAGGACGGGAATTGGTATTGTGAAAGCTGTACCTCCAATCTATGCACACTATAAAGGGTTGTCCAAGTCAAGTAGTTTAATTAATGTAACTTGAATTTTAAAAGTTACATTAATTATACTAATTTGTAATAAATCAAAAAATTAATCATTTTGACCCTGTCATATGTAATAAATCTAACACAACATTCAAGTGGTCGGTTTAAAAATTATGAAAGCATAAAATTTTTATTATTTATTTAAATCTAATTTTACATATATTTTATATTTAGGTTTAATATTTTGGTAGGTCTCTATTTTGGTCTGCAATTTCAAATAGGTTCCTTTTCTTTTTGGTGTCTCAAATGGATGTTTGTTATTGTAAAATTGATGCAATTAAAGTTTTGCCGTCAAATTGGACAAATAGTCGTTTAACTATTGTTTAACTTTAGCTTACGTGGCATGGCCAGTGCATACATTAATCATAAGTGACATTAAAAATGAATTTTGTATTAAAAATTGTGAATGCATGGAGGTGAAATTAGGTTTTCGGAAAGGGCAAAGTGGGAAAAATTACAAAATTTAAATGCAACCCTTGAAATACAAATCAGATTAGGGAAAAATTGAAAATTCGTATTATTAGGGTTCATGTGAGGAAAAAAATCAGATATTTTATTCTTGAGATTGTAAGCGGCCAAAAAAACAGTGGGATCAATAATGGGGAGAGCATGGAGGATCTGCTAAGCTTCGTAAGTCTTTTTTGATCACTTGCTTTTTCTTGTCCACCTAAATTATGGATTAGAAGATTAGATGGTCCAAAACGTTAATGTAGAAGTGAATCCATGATCTGATAACAAATTTTGCAGGCTTAGAGAAGCTGGAAGGAAGGGAAGGCTATAAATATTGTAGATCCATCACTCAACAACAATTCACGGCATGAAATGCTGAGATGCATTCATATTGGTTTACTCTGTGTTCAAGAAATTTTAGTTGACAGACCAACCGTGGCTACCATTGTAGTGATGCTTAATAGCCATTCTCTGAGTCTCCTTATTCCTACAAAACCTACATTTTATAGGAATAGTAGAACTAGAAGCTTTCCAGAGATGAAGTCATGGGAGTATAATTCAAGGGAAAAAGGATCAAGTGAACCGATGCTTAAATTAGCTCAAGAATTAGAAAATGAAGCTTCAATTACAGACCTATGTTAGCAAAATGATGAAGATGAAGTTTTGATGATGTCCAAATCAAGTCAAGTTATATTAAGATTCACGAAGATCCTTTGAAGACTTATTTTTGTTATTAAAAGCTTTTGTAATAATTGTAGTTTAAATGTTTAAGACTTAGATTTGTAGTAGGATTTGATTCTTTTACCTTTATACTTTATATTTGTTGTTCATAATAAAAAGCGCACGATTTTAATCGATTAAATCAAGTATTAATCGATTAAAACATTACAGGTGCTGAAAACTCAACTGGCAAGGGAATAATCAATTAATACCTTTTTTAATCGATTAGTTAATCGATTAATCCTTAGAATAATCGATTAAAACTAGCCGTTGGAGTTTTGTGGTTTGTGAAAACTAGCCGTTGCACTCATTTTAATCGATTAAAATTAATATTAATCGATTAAAAGCGTTAACTGGCCAGTTTCGAAGAATGGAAGAGTTTTTGGTTGAGTCTATAAATAGACTATCTTTATTCGTCAACAACAACTCTTCCCCTGTGCTTAAGAACTCAGAAACTATTGAGAAGTGTGTTCTTATTCGGCTTATGAAACTTTTGTCTGTGGAGCTGGTGAAGTGTTGCTACGGTGACAGAGGAAATAGTCGGTTCATCCTTGGTGAGTCTGAGGAGGTGTTTGGAAGAGGATCATCCTTTGTGATGTATTCGGAGGAGGTGTTTCATCCTTTGTGAAGTATTCGGAGGAGGTGTCTCATCCTTTGTGAAGATTCAAAGGAGGTGCAGGTTCATATCTTGTGGTATCAAGAGAGGTGGTTTCTAAACTCTTACAAATTGTTTCTTTGTGATTGTAATTGGTAATTGTTTTGTGCTTAGTGAACTGTTTATCTTGGTTTGAGATAAGCGACTAGACGTAGGATTGGTAAGATCCGAACCAGTATAAAAATCATCTGTGCAAATTTCTCTCAACCTTACTCTCGTTATTTATAATTATTATTTGCTGAGTAAGAAAATTGAGAAGAAATTAAAAGGCACACGTTTATATTAAAAACCCTCTTGGTTTGTTATTCCACGCTAACCATTCTGCTGTAGGCGCTCTGACAATTGGCATCAGAGCTTGATTTGATAGTTATTCAAATGGCAGGATCATATCAAACCTTTGTAGAGGGTGCCTCGATCAATAGACCACCTTTATTCACAGGTGAAAACTATGCATTCTAGAAGGTTAGAATGCAAATTTTTATTGAGTCTATTGATTGTGAGATTTGGGATGTTATTGCATCTGGTTCGTCTATTCCTACTAACAATTTGCAGGAACCAAAGCCTCGTGTTCAGTGGACTGCTGAAGAAAAGAAAAGGTTTCAAAACGATGTAAAAGCTCGTAATATTATTTCATCTGCCTTAACCGTTGATGAGTTTTACAGGATATCAAATTGTAAGACTGCTCAAGAAATGTGGGAAGTGCTGAGAGTAACCCGCAAAGGTACAGATGATGTGAAGAGAGTGAGAAAGAATACCTTGATCCAAGAATATGAAATGTTCAGGATGAAGTAAGGAGAAACAATATCAGGCGTTCAGAAATGCTTCACCAACATTGTTAATCACCTCACTAGACTAGGTAAGTCATTTGACAATGATGAGCTTAACATTAAAATTTTGAAATCTTTAGACAGGTTGTGGCAACCAAAAGTGACTACAATTTCTGAGTCACAAAACCTCAACATAATGACTATGGCGGCACTATTCGGAAAGTTGAGGGAGCATGAGCTTGATCTTGGAAGACTTGATGAAGAAGAAGCAAAAGCCAAAACCAAGAAAAAAAGTCTAGCCTTAAAATCTGAGGTAGAAAGGAGCAAGAACAAAATTGAAAATGAAGACTCAGAAGATGAAGAAAATTTGAGACTCATGATAAAAAGGCTCAACAGGTTCATGAAATCAAAAGACAAAGGAAGATTAAAATTCGAAAAGAAAGAAAATCAAGGATCTTCCTCACACTATAAATGTTATGGTTGCGGAGAAAGGGGGCACTTAAAAGCTGACTGCCCAAATCAAAAGAAGAATGAAGAAATAAAGGAAAATAAATTCTTCAAGAAAAAGAAAGCCTACATCGCATGAGACGATGACAATGAAACAATTTCTGATTTGAGCGAATCTAATGAAGAAGCAAACATCTATTTAGTGGCACATGATGAAGCTGGAAGTCAAGTAAGTACATCTAGCGATTATGATAATTATAGTCAATATAGTGAAAGTGAATTGCATGAAACTTATGCTGTTTTACTTGTAGAATCTGAAAAATTAGATAAAGCTCATAAGAAATTGAAAAAAGATTTAAAAAATTTAAAATTAAATTTTGAAAATATTTCTGAAGAAAATAAAAATTTAAAATCAGAATTTGAAAATATTCTTGAAGAAAATAAAAATTTAAAATTAAATTTTGAAAATATTTTTGAAGAAAATAAAAATTTAAAACCAAAATTTGAAAATATTCTTGAAGAAAATAAAAATTTAAAATTAAATTTTGAAAATATTTTTGAAGAAAATAAAGATTTGAAAAATAAAGTTTTATTTTTTGAAAAAGGTAAATTTACTAGTAATGATGAATGTGCATCTTGTGAAAATTTTAAGAAACTGCTAGAACAAACAACCTTAGGAGAATGCAGTAAAAATAATGAAAATAAGGTTGTTAAAAATAAGTATGTTCCTAAAATTAAAAATAAGCATAATAATAGAACTTGTAGAACATGGGTAGAAAAAGGAACCACTTATAGCAACACAAACTTTATATCATGCTTTTATTGTATGAAAAAGGGTCCTACTTCAAATAAATGTAAAATTAAGCATTATGGTGTTCCAAGTGGTAGATATGTTTGGGTTGTAAAATGATTTCATTATTTTTTATATAACCTAAAAGACCATGTTCAACTTTTAAATTATTTATAAAAATTTAATTTTTTTTAACATTTAATTTTTAAAAAAAAATTGAGAAAATTTTATTCCAAGCATGTTTTCTTTGATAAAATTGTGGACCTTGAGGTAAAACCTCTTGAGTCAGTTGAATTAGATGCAGGTAATAATGAAGACTTGCAAAAGATAACAAAAGAAGAGAAGAATGATGACAATCCTTAAGACAAAGATCTCAACAATTTATCTTTACGAATTTGTAGACATATCTAAAGGGGTAACGTTAGAAGAGATATAGAAATTTTATAAATCTCTTAAGATTACATTTTGATCCATTTTTGTGCATTTTGAAATTTTAGCCATTTTTTTTGCAATAAAATTCCTATCTTGTATGGTTCAATGTATGATTTTTTAAAGTTCTTTATTCTAAAAATTATTTACTTTAAATCTCCTATTATGTATGTTTGAATGAATCCTTAATTTTGAAATATATTTAACTCATATGCATACATGATTTTATTAAGGAGGAGTATTATCTTAGGGGAGAACATGAAACACAACTTTTTAATTATGATCAAAAAGGGGGAGAAAATGTTTAAAGCTTGTTATTATTCTCTAATGCTATTTTCTTCCATACATTGTGCTTTTATCCAGATTATTACTAAAAGCTTTAATTCAAAGGAGTTTTTGATCATCATCAAAAAGGGGGAGAATGTTAGCAAAATGATGAAGATGAAGTTTTGATGATGTCCAAATCAAGTCAAGATATATCAAGATTCACAAAGATCCTTTGAAGACTTATTTTTGTTATTAAAAGCTTTTGTAATAATTGTAGTTTAAATGTTTAAGACTTAGATTTGTAATAGGATTTGATTCTTGTACCTTTATACTTTATATTTGTTGTTCAGAATAAAAAATGCACGATTTTAATCGATTAAATCAAGTATTAATCGATTAAAATGTTACAGGTGCTGAAAACTTAACTGGCAAGGAAATAATCGATTAATACCTTTTTTGATCGATTAGTTTATCGATTAATCCTTAGAATAATTGATTAAAACTAGCCGTTGGAGTTTTCTGGTTTTTGAAAACTAGTCGTTGCACTCATTTTAATCGATTAACATTAATATTAATCGATTAAAAGCGTTAAATGGCCAGTTTCGAAGAATTTAAGTCTATAAATAGACTAACTTTATCTATCAACAACAACTCTTCCCTTGTGCTTAAGAACTCAGAAACTCTTGGGAAGTGTGTGTTTTTGTTTGGCTTGTGAAACTTTTGTCTGTGGAGCTGGTTAATTGTTGTTACGGTGAAAGAGGAAATAGTCAGTTCATCCTTAGTGCATCTAAGGAGGTGTTTGGAAGAGGATCATCATTTGTGAAGTCATAAAAAACTGAAGATCGGAGAGTTTGAGGTTGAAAAGTTGGGGCTATCGAAGAAGACACAAGAATTTGTAAATCAAACTCCCTAAGGAAGTTAACACATATCTAACTATTTCAAAATTATAAAACACAAGAATTAAGAGAAGGTATCTTTAAAATTGTAATTTCAATTTGTTTGAGAAGTTATTAAATGGTGAATAACATCTCTAGATTGAATCCCATATATTTTTTAAAAGAGTAGAAATTCAATAAAATTATATTCTCATGTTTAACTTTTATAAGATAATTAAAGTTAATTATTTTGAGTTAAGGTAAATTGGAATTTATTAAGCTTGAGTTTTAGTTGGAATAAAACAAATTAATTTATCTTTTGAATGGATTGGAAATGATTAATTTTCTGCGTGTGGAAATAAAAACTCATTTTTGAATGAAATTTGAAATTTGATAGAATAATTATCTTTCATTTATTAAATTGAATATGAAATTTGTACCATATGTGGTTGTATTTCGTTTTCTGTAATGCAATGACCCAATTTTCAAAGTCTTGTTGATTTGTTCCAAAGAAATGGTATAAATAAAGGGACCATCCCCCATTTATTGTTTGACGTGATGATTGCTCGAGTCTTCTCCAAGTCTTTTTATTTACTTACATAAAACTATTCAAATAAAATAACGTTCACATAAAATAGTATAAATATAATAAAAATCATATGAAACTAAATGTCCCTAACCATTGCAAAAAATCTAATATCTTATTTTCTTATCTTTTTTATTACCTGTGTAATTCACCTTTATTAGTTAATATATTTTTCTATATCATTTATACACTAAAAATACTTTAAAAAATAAAATAGTGGTATTTGTGAGTAGAATTTATAATTTTTTATATTAAATTATACAATAATTCTTATAAATTTTACTTTCAAATTTATTTTCACTTATCTCCAAATCTATATGCAAATAAAAAAAAATTATCTTCAAATTCTCTCAATTACTCTTCCCTAAATCCAAGACCTAAAGGTCAATTCTGCACTAGTGTATTTCATAATTAATTTACTATTTTCTTGTATCAAATACATGTTAGTTTATCTTAAATTAAGTTTTGAAAACCTAATTAACCAATTTGGTACTTAGTCATATTCAATCATCATACAATAAATTCATATTTACTAGTTTTCCTTACCTAACATAGTTTTTCTTTTTTCTTTTACAGTTTTTATTCTATTATTCAAATTTACTGATTTTTATAGTTTCATTTTCATATCGATGTACTGATAGCTTTTAGTATTAGACGTAAGTTATTTCTGATAAGGGTTGACGGATACTTTTCCAAGTCTTTCCCAAAACTTTGATTACTTTCTGCTTTTTTAGTTTTTACATTTTCAGTGTTTAAAATTTTAGTTGTGCATACATTGAAAAAAAAATACTTTATCTACTTTATGTACTATTAACATGCCTAACAAAATAAGATGAAAATAAATTTAAAACTATTCGACATGAAATACAAATATGAATTTAAATTTTATGCATATCATTAATTAATATAAATATATTTCCATGATCAATTTATTTTAAAATAATTTCAAATATGATTTTAAAATTATTTTCTACAATAATCAACAACTCGACATACAGAACAATCAATAATAGGTGCTTACTATTTTAGAATTTATTGCATTGGAATAATTTTGAAGGTATTTTTTTTGTTTTGTTCCTACAAAGTCGTATAAGGGACCATGCCACTTTATACAATTCCACAATCACTGTTTAACTTAAATACGATAGTTGAATATTCTCTCTTTGTTTCTTTTTCCTGATATTTTACAACAAATTTGAACAAAAATTAAATATTTATTTGTAAATATAAAAGTCAAAGTATGGTTATTTGTTTGGTGAGTTATGGATGCATGAAGTGTTATATAAATGGTTATAGACAGAGCTAAACTGACAGTATCAATCTATTTCCAATAGTGAGTGGGTTTGATCCATTACATTTCCTTTGTGATGATGAGGAACCCGGTTGGTCTTAAACTAATGATGTTTACGGTGTGTTTGGTGATGGAGCTTGTTTATGGTAAAGAGGAAGTAAGATGCATAGAAAGAGAGAGGGAAGCACTTCTCCGATTCAAGGCTGCCATTGTAGATCGCTATGGCATGCTTTCTTCGTGGACCACTCCTCACTGTTGCCAATGGCGGGGGATTCGCTGCTCCAACCTCACTGGACATATTCTAATGCTCGATTTGCACGGAGAATTTCATAACGAAATTTCTTTCAATTTTTACATTGAATTTTCGTCAGAACGTTTTATCAGCGGAGAAATCCACAAGTCGTTGATGGAGTTGCGACAATTACAGTATTTGAACCTCAGTTCCAATTCTTTCCGAGACAGCAATATTCCAGAATTTCTTGGCTCTCTTAGCAACTTGAGATACCTCGATCTTTCATCATGTGGTTTTGACGGAAAAATTCCAGCCCAATTTGGGTCTCTTTCTCATTTGAAATACTTAAATCTCGCTTATAATTTTTTGGAGGGTCCAATCCTTCGTCAACTGGGAAATCTCTCTCACTTAATATATCTTGATCTCCGCGACAATGATTTGGAAGGGAATATACCAAGTCAACTTGGAAACCTGTCAAACTTACATGAGCTTTATATTGGAGGTGTTGGCGCTCTAAAAATTGGTGATGGAGGTCAGTGGTTATCTAATCTCATTTCTTTAACCCATCTTTACTTGACATCCATATCAAATCTTTATCATTCTCATAGTTTGCCGCAAATGATTGGTAAGCTACCAAAATTAAGGGAACTAAGTTTATTTGATTGTAGCCTTACTGATAATTTTTTCCTTTCATTGAGGCCATCTATATTGAATTTTTCTACTTCTCTCACGGTCCTTGATCTATCCGAGAACACCCTCATGTCAACAATGATATTCCAATGGGTGGCAAACTTCACTCCCAACCTTGTTGAGCTTCACCTTAGTCATAATCTCATAGAGGGTTCTGTACCAAATCACTTTGGTTTGGCAATGAGTTCACTTGAGCAGCTTGACCTCTTCTTTAACAAATTCAAGGTTGAGGTTTTGCAATCTTTCATGAATATATGCACCTTAAAATCTTTAGACATGGGTAAAAACAGTTTGAACCAAAGTCTTTCATCAATTCTTCATAATTTGTCTAATGCTTGTGCTAGAAATTCACTACAAGAATTAGATCTGTCATCTAGCCAAATCAGTGGTTCTTTCCCAAATTTCTCCATATTCACAACTTTGAAAATATTAGATCTTTCTGGTAATCAATTATCTGGGAAGATACCTGAAAGTATATTACCATCCCGATTGGAGTCATTATCACTCCTATTCAACTTTTTAGAAGGTGAAATTCCAAAATCATTTGGAAATACATGCACCTTACACTCATTGGACATGTCTTATAATTTATTAAGTGGCGAGTTTTCATTGATATTCCAGCACTTGTCTGGATGTGCTAAAAACGTGCTACAAGATTTGAAGTTGGGAGGAAATAATATCAATGGCACATTCCCTGACCTTTCAAGATTTTCAAACCTGAAAATATTGGATCTTTCATATAATCAGTTAACTGGAGAGATACCAGAAGGTAACCAATTGCCATCTCAGTTGGAGTCTCTCTCAATTGGATCAAATTTTTTAGAAGGTGGAATTCCAAAATCATTTGGCAATGCATGTGCTTTGCGGTTGTTGAATATGTTTAACAATAGCTTGCGTCAAGAGTTTCCATTGATAGTCCATCACTTATCTGGGTGTGCTAGATATTCATTGGAAAGCTTAGATCTAGGCTGGAATCAAATCAATGGTACATTGCCTGACCTCTCAATTTTCTCGTCTTTAAAAATTCTCTCTCTTCGTAAAAACAAGTTGAATGGGGAGTTTCCTAATGATATTCAATTTCCACATCAATTGGAAGAACTTTATATGCAATCAAACTCCTTAAAGGGTGTGCTAAGTGATTACCAATTTGCCAATTTGTCAAAGTTAAATTCATTAGACTTATCTGGAAATTCTTTATTATCCTTGACATTTACTCAAAATTGGGTCCCACCTTTTCAATTAAGGAAAGTAGGATTGCAATCATGCATCCTTGGTCCAACATTCCCCAAATGGTTACAAACACAAAATGAGTTTCGCGATTTGGATATTTCAAATGCTGGAATATCATATATGGTTCCGAAGTGGTTTTGGACTAAATTAGCATTGCGAAAATGGGTTTCAATGAATATTTCATGCAATAGTCTACATGGTATAATTCCGTATTTTCCAACAAAGAATCCTTATCATTCTCTAATTCTTGGATCAAATCAATTTGAAGGTCCTATTTCCCCATTTCTTAGAAGTTCCATATTGCTTGATTTATCCAAGAATAAGTTTTCAGGCTCTCTTTCATTTTTATGTGTGGGTGATCCAATTGGAAAATTATACCAGTTAGACATTTCAAATAATAACTTGTCTGGACAAATTCCAGATTGTTGGAGCCATTTCAAGTCATTAGCTTTTTTGGATTTGAGTCAAAATCAATTGTCAGGAAAGATTCCTACTTCAATAGGATCCCTCCATGATCTTCAAGCATTGTTTTTGAGAAACAACAACTTAACATATGGCATTCCTTTCTCCTTAAGGCATTGCACAAAGCTAGTGATGATAGATATTGCAGAAAATAATTTATCAGGATCTGTTCCTGGTTGGATTGGGAGCAAATTAGGAAAGTTGCAATATTTAAGTTTAAGAAGGAATCATTTTCAAGGAAACTTACCATTGCAAATTTGTCACCTAAGAAACATTCAACTCTTAGATCTCTCACTCAACAGTTTGTCTGGACGAATTCCTAAATGTATAAAAAATTTTACTTCAATGGCTGAAAAGGCATCTTCAAGAAGAGATTATGGGTATGAAGTTGAGACAAAACATTTGTATATTAGCTCTCAATCGTATGCTTTGAATATACTCTTAATGTGGAAAGGTTCACAACAAATGTTCAAGAGTATTGAATTATTACTTTTAAAAAGCATTGACCTCTCAAGCAATTACTTTTCAGAAGAAATACCAGAAGAAATTGAGATTTTATTTGAATTGGTTTCATTGAATTTATCAAGAAACAATTTGACTGGAAAAATTCCTTCAAATATTGGAAAGCTTACCTCACTTGAATTTTTGGACATTTCAAGAAACCAAATAATTGGTTCAATTCCTACAAGTCTTGCTCAAATTGATCGACTTAGTGTGTTAGATTTGTCTCATAATCATCTAGTTGGTGAAATTCCTCATAGCACACAATTGCAGAGTTTCAATGTTTCGAGCTATGAAGATAATCTCAATCTTTGCGGACCACCTCTTGAGAAATTATGTGTGTATAAAGTACCACCAAAAGAGAAAAAGAATGAAACTCATAAGGATGACTATTCCTTTTTCAGTCGTGAATTTTATATCAGTATGACATTTGGATTCATTATAAGTTTTTGGATGGCATTTGGCTTAACCATATTCCGAAAGTTCTACTTCTTGTACAATTTAGCAGACAAATGTTTGTATTAAAAAGCAACTATGTTCTGCAAAATATTGAAGGGGAAGGTTGACAGGTAATATTATTGTAACCCTTCACTATATAATTGTTTTTGCTTTACGCATTTTTTTATCTCCATACAATTTTTATTACTCCTACCTTTATAATTTTTCATTGATTAAAATAGAATTAACAAATGATTGTTGTTTTAATTGTTAGTGAGTGTCGCTATAGATCTTATTTATATGGTCGTTGTATNTAAACTAAAATAGTACTTTCTTTACTCACTTTAAGACCTGAAATAACAATTGCAATTCCTGTTTCTCAAAATTGTTTTCCATTTAAAAAACCAAATAAACAAAAAAAATTGTCGTAAATAGTTTTTAAAAGTGTTTAAAAAAGGTGATGTTTTTTTAGTTTCTAATAACAAACAATGACATCTCCAAGTTATTCTGGTTTACTATTTTTAATCTTCTATTGGTATTTTTTTTTTCTCTTTACATTCCGTTCTTTTACTCCTTAAATACTATACATTTTACAATTAAGGTTTTAAACCTAATAAACAAAAATAAATTAAACACACAATCTTTTATTATTATTATTATTCCACAATTTTTTTTCCCCATTAAGGTACTTGCTAATTTTTATTCACTCTAACTCAATCTCAACGCTTTTTACCATTTCAATAATAACGATCAGCCTTAAGGCGCTATATATGCCTATGTTTTGAAATGGGTAAATTGTCTAGATAAATTATATTTATTTTAAATCAGAATCAAATTAATTTTCATTCTTATATATAGCTATTTTTCGAATACCAATTATGATTGTTTTTTGGAGCCACTGAACTTATTTTAATGGATGTTGACACATGGGGATCGAATTATGTGAAAGCTTATAGCTAAGAATGGAATCTTTAGCTTTTTTCGTATGTAAAAATTATTTTCCGTTGATTTTTTATGTTCATTTCTTTGTATAGGTTATGCCTTCATGTTGATTTTTTTTTTTTTGTAATCTTTTATATCATTGGATTGGAGAGATAAACACAAGTTACTCTTGCATGTAGATGTTAGTATCTTAATTATTGAAAGCAAACGTGTTCCTTATAATTATAAGATTGGTTAAATTTTAGAGATGATATGAATATATAATGTCAGAACTAAGTTTATATATGTAGATGTTAGTATCTTAATTCTTGATATTGGAATATAATGTCAGAACTAAGTTTATATATTTCTTCAATATTGAGGTCTTTTACGGAGTCCAAATAAAAATAAGCTGATTCTACATGGACTAAATATATTTGGTTTAAATTCTTGGTTAGTTGTTTGAAAATCTCAATTAATTGATTTTTTTCTTTTTCAAAAAATGTGTAATAAATAGGTCATTTTTCTTAATTTTATTGAATGACGTTTGGACTTGATGAGATGTAATATTGAATGAATTATGTGTCATTTGGTTTCATACTTCATTGTAGCTGACATGTTTAATCCACCCTTTTAAGAGATTGTTTTCTTGTCCTAACATTTAAAGGTGTAGGGCTTTAAAAGAAGAGATTGTAAGCTTCTCCGGTGTGAGAAGTAGGTGAGGAGCAGAGCAGGGATAAGGCTGAAGCTATCCCTTGGCAGAGAGAAAGACCGAAGCTTCTCCTGGGTGATTCTCCAGCAAACCAACAACGTTCCTCTCAAGGATGGAGTATGGATAGTTGCGTGAAGGCCTCAGAAAGGAGATCGAAAGAGGTTCGAAGGGTGAAGAAGATCTGAGAAGAAGAAGAAGAAAAATGGGAAAGAAGAAGAAGAACAGAGGAGCGGAGGTAACTGCATAAAACTAAATATGTGTTATTATTGTATGTTTCTGTGTATTTACATCAAAGGGAGAGAGTTCGCTGTGGATAGGGAAGAACATAAAAAGGGAAAAAGAAATATATGGCAAATCCTAACAAACTAACAAAAAGTGTGATTACTGTAATTAGAACAGAATGTGATTACGGTAATTAGAACAGAATCACGAAGTAACATACATACATAGGCATAAAGTAACACATCAAAATACATCTCCTCTAGATGTACAAAGGAAATACATGCATAAAGTAAATACATGAAACTAAGTGTCCACAAAACAAACATGCAAACAGAGCCACAAACTAATTTTTGTCCATCTTTTTAGAACACCAACAATACATGGAGCATAGGATTAGTCACTCGTGCCCTGCATTAGTGCCCAACATGAGAAGGAGAAAACAGTGATGATGGCCTGTTGTCGGTGGTGAAAAGGCATTGGGGAAGACTGAGAGCAGCAAAGTGGGATTGACAAGCATTGATACCAAGGGCTTATGCATTGATTGGACTGAAATGCTCACATTTTTTATGGGTGTTACATTGCCTCTTTAAATTGTTATGCTCATGGATGTTTATAGGAGCTGCTATTTTAGATTATGCACGATGAAGGTATGCAGAGCTGTATTTTTATATTTTATCATGTTCATTAAAGTATCGGGTTTTTCATGTTTAGGGACCTTTTCTTTCTACAATACATTAATTTCCTTCTAGAAAGATGTTAAATGCACTATACTACGGCCAATATAACCATGCCTTGATATTTTCTTCCTTTTCTACTCAATGCTCTCCTTCAACTTTGTATCATCTTATATATCTTTTCGTTATAAAAAACTAGTGTAGAGCAGTGTTCATTTCATAAGCACATCATAACTTCCAAGCGAACTAAACAACAAAAGGAATTTGAATAAAGAGAAATATGTTATATTGTTAGGTTAGCTTTTGTAACTTTTAGATAATCTCCTGTTGTTCTTGCTCATACCTTCATTTCAATCTTTATCCAGGAGCAGTTGAGGATTGTTTAGTCAGGAGAAAAGAAGTTGCTTGTTCGACGGATACTTTTTGAAACATATTTCAGTTGAATGTGAAGAAGATGCTCACGACAAGGTTGCTGGGAAGTTGCTTAATCTTTTCCGTACTGGTCGTATTGGACATTATATTTTAGATCATCTTCCCGAAAATATTCAATGATATCAATACTTCATGGAGGAGCTGGTCATTTTCTGTCTTTCGTTTCACTTGTTTCTTTTAATTTGTTATATGTATGGGTGTCAAACTATTGGATAATTCTGCCGAGATATCTTTCTTTCTTCTCTAGCAGTGGACATGGTTGAAAATTATATAAATATATTTTACGAATTTAAAATATATAAATGAAGACAAAAAAACAGAGGAGAAAAACTAACAAATTATATAAATTGAAAGAGAATAAAGATTTAATCTTGCAATATTTCTTATGTTTTATAAATTATACTAGTATTTTACGAGGGCAATGCACGGACTATTTTAAATATATTATTTATTATGTAAATTTAAATTTATTAAAATATAATTAAAAATTATATTTATTCCACAAATAAATCAATCAATTAAAACCAAATTCCCTAATTCCATAAATCAATCAATCAATTAAAACCAAAATCCCTAATTTCATAAATAAATCAATCAATTAAAATTAAAATCCCTAATTCTACAAATAAATCAGAATAGGATTCATGTCAATTAATAATAAATTAACATGCTCTTACTAATTGTTATATTCATGATTCATACAGATTAATAATAATCATAAGTAATAAACCCTTTCAAATAAAGTAGTTCCTAATATTCTTTAGAACAATAAAGCATAAAAAACACCTTTGGTTTCTTTTAGTTTTTTTTTTCTAATGGGAACAAAGAGAAAGAAACTCGAATCATACATGTGTTCATAGATGAGACTATGACCTTTTATGTAATCTGTTACTTTTTCATAGTTTCAATAATTATAATTATATGATCCAAAATTGGGAACATTATTTTTTTTTATATGCAATAAAGAATATATTTCTAATCTTTTTAAGGACTTGGGTAATTTACTTTTATTAAAATATGGAAGTTATTTATAATTTCTTTTCTCAACATTACACTTAAAAATAATATTTAAAAACATTTTGTCACTCAATATATTTAAAATTTTAATCCAGAATTGTCTCTCTTTGTGTACATTTAATCTAATCACACTATGAGAAAAAATTGAATTACATACCACTAAAATTTGTATACATGTACAAGGTCCAAAATCTGTATATAAGACTTGATTACATAAGGCTTACACATGAATAAAAATCTGTATATGAAACTATCGTAGTTAAGTTATATACGGATATATCCGTATATAACTTATATATAGATTTATCCGTATGTAACTATATACGAAAAATTCGTATGTAAAATCTTTATATATTACATACGGAAGAATCCATATGTAATTTCTGTATGTAATTACATATAAAAGAATCCGTATGTAATTTTATGGTATTATAAAAAAAAAATTAGATAATCTCACATCTACATCCAATATCTAACAATTCCATATATCGATAAAAGTCAAATAAAACAGTCAAATTGTAAAATATAATACCAAATATTTATCTCCAATTACAAATAATTAATCCCTTACAGTGTGTCTAAAGAGCATCATACAAATTGTTAGGATATAGAATGATAGGTTCAAGATAGAAGACGAACATTTGTGGGTGGATGACGGTTAAGGGAGTTGAGGGTTTCTATTGTAAGGAAGAGTGGGTCACAGTTGCTACAACTATAAATAGACTCCTGTATAGTCTGTATAGGATTATCGAGCATATTTTGTATAAAGTCAGGTCTCTAGCATGTGGAGAGAATTATGCTCTCAACTTGGAAGATTATGCTCCCATCTCATTCTTTGTAAAAAGGTTTTCTTTCACTGTGAATGATAGAGAGGCTCCATTCTTTCATTACTGTTTGGTTAAAACCACTTTGGCGTCCCTGTTTTCGTTATGTTTTCCCAATTGGGTCCCCGTCTTTTCAAAACTCCCAATTAAGTCCCTTTAAGTGTTAATTTGAAACCAATTAACCCTTCCCGTTAAAAATCGTTAACGGTGTTAAACTATTGCAGTTGTGTTGGTTGACGTGGTAGACGTTCTACTGATTTGCGACATTTGGCACTGTTGAATGAAACGTGTCATCTTTTCCATTCATTAAGATTTGTAATTATATTTTAAAATGCAGTTTCAACGCCTGCAAAATTCATTAACCATAATCGACGATAAACATAGGCCTGTACTACCCTTCCACATTAAGACTCAATACCTTCTGCTTCCACCCAGAAGAACACATGTAATAAGATGAAAAGTAAACAAAAGCAGATGCAGTTCTCATATCAAAATAAGAAACAGAGGTAGTTTTTTTTTTTCTCTAGCGGACCATATAGCTACCTTCAAGACCATCTTCTACCTCTATCAAACAACATGAAACCAAACCCCTCACGCACAAATCACAATTCTTTCCTCTGCAAGAAAAAGCAACCACCACCATATCCAAACCTTCACCATCGCATCATCAAACGCAAATTACAAAACACACGCGCACAATGTGAAACACACAGTGAAACTTTCTTTCACAAGCCCAACACTCATCCCATCAGAAAACCCACGCCCAAGTCAAGAAAAGAAAACGAAAGCATAACAACACCATCATCAAACCGACCCAACCATGTTCCGCATAGCAGCAAAGTTCTCACCAAGAATCAAGAATCTATACTCATGCTGGACATACGATCGAACACCTTATGAGCCTCACCAAAACCTCGTCGGGTTCTTCTCGGCAAAGTTCTCCGATCATTGGACCAAGCATCAGTAACAAACATCTTTGTCCATCACCTCTATCGCCAGTCGCCTCCTTCAACCATCGTCGTCACTTTCATCACCTAACATTTCTCAGACCATCACGCAACCCTTAGTAATCTCCAAATTGCTACGCTCAACACGACTCTAGAATACTCTGTGCTGTCACGCCCGACACTGAGGGACCCATCGGAGGGCGAATCAGGAAGGAGACCAATCCTCACGGCTGCTACCGGTGGTCGACGGTGGCGGCAACGCTTAGCTTCTCTGACAACAATGGTGTGTTTGAGTTCGAAGAAGAAGGAGGGTTGGCGTCGCCGGCGATGATGCGAGACGAACCTCAACGGTGGTGGCGCGGTGGCTGTTGGAGGAGGTGCCGACGTATTTGAGTAGAAACCCCAACCTTAGGTCGAACAGAGAGAGGGGTGGTGAGAACGTCACAGCGCGGTGACCGCCGGCGATTTGAGGTGGCGGGATGGGATCAGTGGCCGGCGTTCGGTCAGACGGCGTGTGGCTGACGGGAGGGAGTTTGTGTGCTGCATGGCATTTGGGGGAGGAGAGACTAGGTCTCTTGAAGTTTCTTTGAGTAAAATGAGATAGAGGAATTTGACCCCTGTAGGTTTTTTAGGTCAGAAGATGTTGCGGGCCATGACACGTTTCATTCAACAGTGCCAAATGTCGCAAATCAGTAGAACGTCTACCACGTCAGTCAACACATCTGTAATAGTTTAACACCGTTAACGATTTTTAACGGAAAGGGTTAATTGGTTTCAAATTAACACTTAAAGGGACTTAATTGGGAGTTTTTAAAAGACGGGGACCCAATTGGGAAAACATAACGAAAACAGGAACGCTAAAGTGGTTTTAACCTTATTGTTTTTGTCTTTTGAGTGAATTCTTGTTCGGTTTTTTCATTCAAAAATACATTTATTTTCTATTTCCTCCATTAGTTTGAGATAAGCAAATAATTACAAAGGCAAGTAGTAAATTTTCAAAAACTTTCTAGTACGTTATCCTCAAGGTCTTTTTTGTTCCCAGCAAAACCTAGTGCCTGATATTAAAAAAAGGAAAAACTAAAATTAAATTAGAGATATGAGTATGAAACAGAACCCGCATTAAATTACAAATTAAATTAGAACCTATCCAAGTAGTTGGAATCCGGATAATAGGTTCCTCAATCCTAACATAATGATGTGAATATTAAATAGAGGTCGCATCCTCTTCTCGAAAAATGAACCTCCCCGTCACAGCTAAGTCTCAGTCTCGGTCAAACCACGTATGCCACAAACCTATCTCTAAAATCCCTCCCTTAACTACCTGCACAACACATTCCACTAATTAAACATGCCTTCCACTGCATCCATATAATAACATATCAAACTCAAAATCCAATACATTAATTATAAATTCAAATCTATAGAAAAGAATAACAAAGAAGCACACATAGAGTTGCATCTTCTCCATCAACTTATTCTCACAAGCCTAATGAAGAACTCGGGAAATGCAAGAAATTCTATTTACAAACTGTCTAAGGATATTTGGAGCATTTTAAGCAGCATCCATAATATGAGAATGGGCCCAATGAATTCTTTGCTAACTAGTAAAAGATAAACTGATGAAATGAACAATCCAAGCCTTACCACAATACATAAAAAAAAAACGGATCAGACACTTCACTACAATTGAAAAATGGTGAGGACTGAAGAGCTCCAAGAAATGCTTTCTAACAATAAGAAACAATGTCAATTTTATTCCACCCAATGAAAAATGAATTAAGATTTTTAACTTACTATGAATTGCTCCACACGCCTGCGTTGTGATGCCATGAAATGCAATCTCATTGATGCGACATAATCATATTCTTTGTACAACAGAAACCAAATCCATAACGTGAACAGGTATTCCAATGCCATGTGAACAAAAAATCTAAAATTTATAATTCCAGCTGTTAGCTAATTGATAAGACAAAATTACTATCATGACAATGTAATGTGGGTTACAATACACATAAAAATACACAATACAAGATTTAACCAAAACAAGAGAGACAGGGAGATGAAAAGAAAATATTTAAATAGAGGATATTAGATATACGCCTTTATTATATTTTTCTCAATAAAAATTTAATCGTTGGGTGATGTGAGTAGTTAAAGTCAAGAGAAGAAAACAAAAAACTTGGACCTCAAGCAAAGCATTACTTCATAAAGAAAGTTTTTATTTTAGGGGGAGTTTAAGGAAAAATACCTCAGATTCAGTAGAAACATATGCACCTCTATCAGGAATGGATGTAGTTCCTTTCCCTGCCCATTATAAGTGCATTTCCAGGGTACAAATGATCATTTGTATATTTTTTTCATATCTAAGAATTAGTTTTACAAACGCTTGAGATAATATGTAATTGCCAAGGTTTGTAAGAAGAGTGTCTATCAAGATGGTTTTTGAAGGGTTTGTACTGACTAAAGAGCACTGAATGCAACAACTATAAAAGATAGTTTTCTGTACCAACTTTTGATGAGCTGATTGATGAACTTTTTGATGCTATGATCTTTTCTAAATTAGATTTGAGATCAGAATATCATCAAATCTTGTTGAATTCGAAAGATCGTTATAAAACTGCCTTCCGATGGACATTTCAAGTGTATGCTAATATCCTTTGGACTCACAAACGTTCCAACCACTTTTCAAAGTCTTATGAATCATATTTTTCAAGGAATATTGAAAAAAATTGTTGTTTTTTTCAATGATATCCTTGTATATAGTTCTATTAAAGGAACATGTGCATCATTTAGAAGTGGTTTTGCATATTTTACAGCGTCATCGATTGTATGCTAGGTTCTCCAAATATTCATTTGGAGTAGAGGAAATGGACTATCTTGGTCACACACTCTCAGGATTCAGGGTTGCTGTGAATTGTAAAAAAGTGGAGGTTGTCAAAATGTGGCCAAGACTAATTAACTTGAAACATTTGTGCAGTTTTCTAAGTCTTATAGGGTATTACTGGCGATTTGTTAAAGGGTGTGCCCAAATAGTAGCTCTACTAATTGATTTGTTGAAGATAAATGCTTTCAAATGGACTGAAGTAATGATTACACAATTGAAGGAAGCACTCACTACAACCCTTTTTCAGCCCTTTTTTTTTCTTGAAATAGATGCTTTTGGCTTGGGTGTAGAAGCAATTTTAAGTCAAGGTATTCATCCCATAGTTTATTTCTCTAAGAAATTTCATTGAGAATGCAAAAACAATATGTGTATACATGTGAGTTTTATGCGATTACTGAGGCATTGTCAAAATTTAGACACTATCTCTTAGAACAACAAGTTTATTATTAAAACAGATCAAAAGAACTTAAAGGAATTAGTAGAACAACTCTTACAAACTCTAGAGCAACAATAATGGTTATCGAAGTTCTTGGACTTTGATTTCACAATCCAATATAAACCGGAAAAAGAGAACGTATCGATACTTATATGAGGTTGAAGGACTTATATGACCCGTGTTTGACAGATCTTACAATCCCAAGAGTATATGACCAGTGACAAAAACTTTTACAAATAGATAATATGCAGCCGGAGGGTTTGTAAGAAGAGGGTTTATTTCCATAGTTTTATAAGTAAATCGGGAGATGAAATGTACATGCAACTTTGTTCCACAAGATATTGACCCATCCCCTTTTTATCAACAAAATCATCTGAAAATTGAAATAAGTGTCTTATATGAAATTAGAGTGTTTCAGTGTTAGAGCCCGAGACCGAACCAACCTACTCGTCCTGCTTCCGATCGCCTGACCCGTTCGTCCTAGCGGTATCTTGTAGGGATCAACCGGGAGGTCCTGCAAAAAGAACACTCCAACGCCCAAGTCAGAT
>NC_028351.1:32310240-32313022 GCF_000741045.1 Vigna radiata var. radiata | reverse complement strand
CGGCCTTAGGTCGCCTTCGCCCCCTGCAACTTTGGCAGCCGGCCCGACCGGGCTTCCTCCACTACGTTTGATCTGACCGACTCGACCGACCCTCCTCCACTACACAAGCCCCCCAAGCCCCGAGCGTCTTCGATTCGCGAAGGGGTTTGAGTTCTCAATGTTTTCAGGCAACGAAACGTCTCGTTATTACAGCCATTCGATCCTGTATTCAGCAACGGCCATGATCTTCTCCCCCATCAATCACACCTGTTCACCGAAGAGTCGCAAATTGTCCTCCGTTGGATTTGTCATCGATGGACGACTGAGATGTTCTTTTGAAGCCCCCTTTTTCGGCTATAAAAGGTGGAGGGCCCCCTCTTCATTCCCCCATCCTCTTCCATCTGCTCTCCGATTCCCGTTCCTACTCTACTCTCTTCCCATCCTTCTGTTTCCTTCCTCCGGTTGCCCAGGTAAATGTCTACGTCGTCGTGGTCCTCCGATGAGTTCGAGAATGAAGGTCGGGGGTATGCTAACGATGCGGCTGCGTCGACTTCCTCTCCCTCTTCGTCATCTACCTCGTCCGGTTGCCCCGCTCGGGAGGAGGCTCCCGCCGACGATGTTGAATTCAACGTCGACAACTCCTTAGAGTGGACCGGTGTGGCTCCTCCTCCCGCCATCGCCGGTTACGACTGGGCTCCCCACGAAGTCCGGGGTCACCCTTCCTACTTCATTTCTACCTCTTCCATCATTCGTTTGCTTGAATCGGTGGATCTAATGTCCAATCTCCGTCGAGATGCGGCTGACATATCCTTGGTGGTATGTCGTTCTAACGAGCGGGTGTGCCACGGTCGGGAGGGGTATGCCCTAGACTTCTTTTACGCTTATTTAACCCTTTTTCGTGACTTGGGGGTGAGGCTTCCTTTTTCAGACTTTCAGTGCGGCGTGCTCCGCGAACTAAACATTTGTCCCGCCCAACTCCACCCGAACGGCTGGGCATGCATGCAAGCCTTTTCCGTCCTATGTACCGATTTATTGTTAACCCCCACTCCCGCGTCTTTCCTCTTCTTCTTTCGTGCCTTGCCCCATCCCAATAAGAGTTGGATTTCTCTGATCCCTGTAAAGGATAAACAGCTATTTGCCCCCTTCAACTCCTCTTATAAGGATTTTAAATCAAATTTCTTCAAAGTCGGCATACGCGAACCCGGCCGGCCCAAGTATTTTTCCAAGGCCGGCCTAAATTTCCTCTCTACTGGACCGAACATCTCAAACAAGTCATTTCTTGGAAGAAGTCCGACATGACTGACGATGAGTTAGAGGTGATACGCCAAATCAATCAGCTGCCTCGCAAGACCTCCTCTCGCAAGCTCATCGAACTCATCGGATCTGACTCTGACACTCTACGTACTAGAGTGTTCGGTAAGTTCTTTTACATTTTGGGACTATCGACCGGTCATTATTAACTTGCTAAGTTTGCGCTTTCCTTGCAGATTTCTTTGGAGGCATGGAGAAACATCAAGCATTTGCCCGAGCTTTGGCCCGCAAGAACCAACGCAGCGGGCATGTTACTGTTCCCTCCTCCTCAACTGTTGCCCCTTCCAGCTCTGCTTCTCCTGCCGCTCTCACCGTCCCGAAGACTGATGAGTCCAAGCCGATCGTGATCTCCTCCGGCCCGAAGGCCAAGGGTAGAAAACGCCCTTCTCAGGAAAAGACACCCTCTCCAAAAAGGAAAAGAAACTCCGGCCCCCTCCCATCTGGTCCCTTTGACCCGAACCTCCATGTGTCTGACCGTCTCGTGTTCAACTTGACTCCGGAAGAACGAGAGCCTTTCAAGAAGCTAACGCCTTCGGAAGCTTATGACATGGCCTACGAACTGTTCTCCCGGGCTGGCGTCTGCCTAAACTATGCCGCAGGGACCACCAAACCTCTCTTAGTGTCCGAACTTGAAATTTCCAACACTAAATTGGAAAAGGCTCAGAAGGACCTCGCTCTGCTTACTGAACGACTCGAGAAAGCGAACAAACAAGCAGAGGATGATCGGGCGAAGGCTGCTGCCTCCCTCCTGGAGTCCCAAAATGAGGCTAAGCGCCTTCAGCAATCAGTGGACTCCCTAACTATCAGCCTTCAACAATCTTCCAATCAAATCAATCAATTAACATCCGAGAAAGTTGCTGCCATTGCCGACCGGGACAAGTCATTGGCCGACTTTGCTGCTTTGGAGGACGAATTTTGTGAAGAGCGCCAACGGGGTTTTGAGCAGGGGATCGCTCAATGTCACTACTTCTTCCAGTCACCTTTAGAACACGAAGGCTTTGACATTATGAAGATTTTAGTGGACGGGCAACTCGTTGATATCTCCTCCCAGTTCCCTGCCGAACCAGTTGGCGCGCCCGACCAGGCAGTCCCGACCGACGCTCTCCAGGCTTCCCAACTTGCTCCCCCCTCCAACGAAGGATTAAATGCTAGTTTCTTGTTTTCCTTGCGCTGCTTTGTAATTTGTATTCACACTTCGTTTGTACTGAACCTGTCGCGTATCTTTACCTTTACTTCGCAATTATCTCGTATTTACAATTTGCGATTACCATATTTCTGCAATCTGTATTTTGTCGACCGATGTATTTATTTATTCTTGAACGCCCTTGTATCTATGTTTGACAATCAACGCTTTCCCCAACTCTTCTAAGTTAAAGGAAGTCATTTTCCTGACTTCATTGGGATGCCGGAGCATTTCCCCTCCTTATACCACCGATCGGGAGGAACACCGGAACGTTCCTCCCCCTTATACCACCGATCGGTAGGAACGCCG
>NC_028351.1:32303678-32309545 GCF_000741045.1 Vigna radiata var. radiata | reverse complement strand
CTCCTTTTCCACCGAACGGGAAGTCATTTTCCTGACTTTCCCCAATTCTTCCAAGTTAAAGGAAGTCATTTTCCTGACTTCATTGGGACGCCGGACCTTTTCCCCTCCTTATACCACCGATCGGGAGGAACGCCGGAACGTTCCTCCTCCTCATACCTTATCCCCCGAACGAGAAGTCATGATTAAGTAATAATGAAACGCCTCATATCATTCAACTCGTGATTTCATAAGTACATGCTTTATTGTTGCACAAAAAGAGAATATTTTAACTGAAGTACAATTTGAGATGAGATATATTCCATGTATTTGGAATTGGCCTCCCGTCCAGGCGCTCCAATCGGTAAGCCCCGTTATTCAAACTTTCACTTATTCTGAATGGCCCCTCCCAACTGACCGCCAATTTTCCGTGAATCTTCTCCCTTCGAGCTTCCCCGACCTTCCTCCAGACCAGATCGCCCTCCACTAAGAGTCTTGGTCGCACCTTAGTGTTGTATCTTCGTGCGACCAACCTTTTTAGTGTTTCCACCCGGACCGCTGCAGCTTCCCTTCTTTCTTGCAACACGTCCAGGTTTCCCCTCAGACCCTCTTCATTCGCCCCTGAGTCATTCAACCGTCTTCTCAGTGTTTCCTCGCCCACCTCGACCGGCATCATCGCATCCGTCCCATAGGTCAAGTTGAACGGGGACTCTCCTGTTGCGCCGTGCGGGGAACATCGATACCCCCATAGGACCGATGGTAACTCATCAACCCAGGCACCCTTTGCCTCGCCCAACCTTCTCTTCAACTCTTGTATGATTATTTTATTCATTGCCTCCGCCTGGCCGTTCGTCTGGGGGTGCTCAACCGAACTGGTGACATGAGTTATGCCCCACTCTCGATAAAAAGCATCTTCCATACGAATTTCTGAACTTGGGTGGCAGAAATCTTTGCCAAAGGTTCAGCTTCTACCCATTTAGTGAAGTAGTCCACTGCTACCAGCAAGAACCTCATCTGAGACCGCCCGGTAGGCAGGGGTCCAACAATGTCCATTCCCCACTGGGCGAACGGCCAAGGGGACATTATGCCTTGCAACTCCACCGCTGGCCCATGGAAAACATTCCCGTGTTTTTGGCAGGCTTCGCATTTTTTGACGAACGCCATACAATCTTTCTCCAACGATGGCCAGAAAAATCCTGCCCTTAGCACCCTTGCCCGCAACGTTCGCCCACCCGTATGCCTTCCGCATACCTCCTCATGCAACTCCTTCATTACATACTCTGCTTCCCTTTCCAGCAAACACTTCAGTAAAGGTGTGACATAACCCCTTCGGTAGAGCTCATCACCGATCAGGCAATACCGAGCGATCTTCTTGGTCTCCTCGGTATTCAAGGTTTCCCCATTATCTTGCTTCCAAATCAACTGTATTATGTCGTCCTTCCAGGTATTCATTATTCCCTCGGTAGTAATGGCGCAACATTCTACCGTCGACTTGGTTATTACCTGTTTGATTACTGAAGACAATCCTCATTTCGTGACTCCGCCGGCCAGCTTCGAGAGTGTGTCGGCTCGGATGTTTTCCGACCGAGGAACGTGCCGCAATGTGAACTCCTTGAAGCTCGAGACCAATTGCTTAGCCTTGTGAAAATACTGCAACAAGAGATCATCCTTTACCTGGAAGTTCCCGTTCATCTGCCCTTCGACCAATTGGGAATCTGTTTGACATTCCAGCCGACCTACCACCAGGTCTTTGGCCAATTCCATCCCGGCCAGCAAAGCCTCATATTCGGCTTGGTTGTTGCTGACTTTGAACTGGAACATCAACGATTGTTCCACTAGTATCCCATTGGGTCCTTCTAAGACCACCCCCGCTCCTCCTCACCTTCGACTAGATGAACCATCAACCGAAAGTTTCCAACAGAACTCCTCCTCTTCAGGGAGTAGATCGACAACAAAATCTGCCAAGTGTTGACCCCGCACCGTCCCTCGCGGCTCGTACCTCAATCCGAACTCCGATAGCTCTACTGACCACCCTATCATCCGACCCGCCAAATCTGGTTTTCGTAGGATCTTAACTATCGGGTAGTCCGTTCGGACCACGACTTGGAACCCTTGGAAGTATGGCCGCAAACGCCGAGCGGCATAAATTAGGGATAGGGCCACCTTCTCCAACTGTTGGTACCTTATCTCTGCTTCCTTTAAGCTTCTGCTAACGAAATATACCAGTTTGAATTGTGGAACTTCCTGTATCAAGGCTGCGCTAATGGCCCCCTCCGAAACAGCCAAGTATATTTGTAGTTCGTGACCAGGCTTTGGCCGGCCCATTACGGGGGGCTGGGTAAGAACTTCCTTTATACGCTTGAAAGCCTCCTCGCTCTCCTTGTCCCAACATCCCTGTGCGGTCTTCTTCATAGCCCGGACGATCGGCTTTGACCGACCAGCCAGATGAGGGATGAACCGCGACAACGACGTCAACCGCCCTACTAACCTCTGAACCTCTTTCACCGTCTGGGGACTTCTCATCTCCAACACCGCCTTACACTTGTCGGGATTTGCTTCAATTCCCCGAGCGGTGAGCATGAAGCCCAGAAATTTCCCCGCCCTTACCCCGAAGGTACACTTAGCGGGATTTAGGCGCATATCAAACTTTCGAAGTTGCCCCATGACCTCTTTCAAATCCGCTAGATGCTCCTCAACCGACAGGCTCCTCACCACCATATCATCAACATACACTTCCATGCACCTGCCTATTTGCCCTTGGAAGACCTTATCCATTAGCCTCTGGTATGTAGCCCCTGCATTCTTTAGTCCGAACGGCATGACCTCGTAACAAAAGGTTCCTTGCTCGGTAATGAAAGCGGTTTTGTCGCTGTCCGGCCGGTACATAGGTATCTGATTGTATCCCGAATAGGCGTCCAGAAAACTCATCACCTCATACCCAGACACTCCGTCTACCAACGCATCGATGTTCGGTAGGGGATATGTATCCTTCGGGCAAGCTTTGTTCAGATCGCTAAAGTCAATGCACATTCTCCACTTACCACTGGACTTCTTAACCATGACCACATTGGCCAACCAAGTGGTATACTTGACTTCTCTGATGAATCCGGCCTCGATTAACTTCCACACCTCTTCACCTACCGCCCTTCTCTTCTCCATACCTAACCTCCTCTTCTTCTGAGATACCGGTCGAGCATCTCGAAATACAGACAACCTGTGTGAAATAACGTCAGGATGGATTCCTGGCATGTCTGATGCAGTCCAGGCGAATAGATCCTTATTCTCTACCAGCACCCCCTCCAACCTTCGCCTCTCGTCCTCCTGAAGGTCCTTGCCAACCATTGTCACCCGGTCCTCATTTTCCAGGAGACATGGCTGGAGTTCTCCCATCGGTTCCACCCGGTCGGTGGTGTCTTCTCTTGGGTCCAACTCTGCAGCCGATACTGCCGCCCGGGCCTCGCACACCCTATGCCTTGGGTGCTGCACTTTTAGCCCCGTTGCATAACACTCCCTTGCTACCCTCTGATCGGCTCTGACCGTCCGGATTGTGCCGTCGTCTGCCGGATACTTCATTGCTAAGTGCGGGGTAGACACTATTGCTCCAAACGCGTTGAGACATGGTCGTCCCAACAACACGTTGTAAGAAGTTTCCGCCTCTACCAGCAGGAAACGCACTCTTAGCTCTTTCGCCCCCGTCTCCGTTCCTAAGCTCACCCTTAGGTCCACGTACCCCCTTGTGTCAACCCGTTCTCCTGCGAATCACAAGATCTGCTCGTTAAACGACATGATCGACTCGTCCGGTATTTCCATCTGCTGGAAGGTTTTCCAGTACAAGATATTGGCCGAACTCCCCTGATCGACCAGCACCTTTCCTACACTGTACCGAGCGATGATGGTCGTTATGACCATGGGGTCATCCTGGTCCGGGTCCGGTGCATGGAAATCCTCATCCGAGAATGTTATGGACGGCATGGTTCTTCTACCGATCCCCACCTTGTTCACGCTATGCAGGTTTCTCAAATGTCACTTTCGGGCGGCTGAGGACGCCCCTCCTCCAGCAAACCCGCCCGAAATGGTATTTATTACTCCTCTCAGAGGCCTATCTCCACTTCCCTCGCCCTCCATCCGTTCGGCGGTCGGTTGAGCCCTCTGGCCGACCGGTAATTGACCTCTGTGTCTTCCCGTGGCCCCTCTCGAGTTAGGATTCTCCCTAAGGACAAACTCCCTCAGGTGCCCAGCCTGTACCAAACTCTCTAACTTGTCCCTCAACGCGACACAATCCTCTGTGGAATGTCCCATGTTCTGATGATAAAGGCAATGCTTACTCTCATCCGCTCCCCGAGGGGTCGGGGAGCGTGCCACCGTCAGCAGGTTAGCCCTTAAGGCTTCTTCCAGGACTCTCACCCTCGGGGCACTCAACGGAGTGTGATGGAAATACTGCTGCGCTCTTTGTATTTCCGCCCCCCGCTTCACCGTCATCCTATGCTCCCCACTGACCGGTCGTTTTTCTCCTCTTCGGTCCCGCCCCGACTTCTCCCTCGCTGTTCCTTCCTCCCCCTGATCGTTGCGATACGACCTCCCCTCCTCTATTCGTATAAACCCGGCCAGCTTATTCTGCAGCTCACCCATAGATTGGGGTTCCTCCTCGTACAGATAGTCCACGAAAGGGTCGGGTCTAAGCGCTGTTGTAAGTGCGCTTACTATCAGGCGTTGGTCTACATTTCGCACCTGCCGAACGGTTCAGTTGAAGCGCTCCATAAACCCCTTCAATGATTCTTCCCGCCCTTGTTTCATCCTGACAAGGGCCGTATAAGTCAAACCTCGCGAACGATTTGAAGCGTACTGCTGGCTAAACAACTGCCTCAGGGTAACGAACCCATCAATACTGCGAGGTGGCAGCGAGTGAAACCAATCCAAAGCCTCATCCTTCAAAGATAAAGAGAATACCCTGCACCAGACCAGCTCATTGGATGAATAGACCGCCATAGCATCCACGAACGATCTCAGATGCTTCACCGGATCTGATGTGCCTCCATACTTCTCGACCCACGGGAAGACCTTATTCTCCGGCATTACTGCCCCCATAACGTTATGAGTGAACGGGTGCAACCCCTTGGCCTGATCAAACTGGTCTTCATCCTCCCAAATCTCTTCAAACTGCGGATTCTGCCGTGCAAGCTCCCTATGCCCCTCCGGGTTTTCTTGGTCGCGCCCTATGTTTTCCTCACCTCTGCCCCTTCCCCTTCCCTAACCGTTTCTCCCCCTCCCTCTCCCGTTTAACCCCTCTCCTCTACCGATCCCCCTCCCATTCGGACCATCCCCCTGACCGACCCCTCTTCCCGTTGGCGCTTGCCCCCGGCCAGTCCCTCCCCCCGGCCAGTCCCTCTTCCTCGACCTCCTCCTACAATTTCCCCTCCAGCAACCTCTCCCACCTCCTCCACCGATGGACGCCGACTGACCTCCTCATCTCCAGAGTGGATAGTTTGCACATTCACCGATTGCACCGAAGCTCCTACCACCACGTTCTCCCGCTCTGCTCTCAGAGCCGCTATCTCCGCCCTCATTTCTTGCATCTGCCTCTGCATCTCCTGCAGAACTTGCAACTGTAACTGCTCAGCCATTGTACTCGTTTCTGGGTAAATCACGATTTCGGGCCCCACGGTGGGCGCCAAATGTTTCAGTGTTAGAGCCCGAGACCGAACCAACCTACTCGTCCTGCTTCCGATCGCCTGACCCGTTCGTCCTAGCGGTATCTTGTAGGGATCAATCGGGAGGTCCTGCAAAAAGAACACTCTGACGCCCAAGTCAGATTGTGGATCAGTTAACTGGACCGATTTCAATTGGATTCAAAACTTACTTTACCTGTCCTGTTGTCCCTATTTATAGACTGC
>NC_028351.1:32302337-32303358 GCF_000741045.1 Vigna radiata var. radiata | reverse complement strand
CACCCCCGCATCCGTTTGATTCACTCCGCTCGGCCTTAGGTCGCCTTCGCCCCCTGCAACTTTGGCAGCCGGCCCGACCGGGCTTCCTCCACTACATTTGATCCGACCGACTCGACCGACCCTCCTCCACTACACAGAGGATTCAAAGTATATTCATCCTTTGCAATCTATAACTAATGAAACTTAGTGCAATCTACTAGGAAAAATAATCTCAGGCAAGGGAAAGTATGTCTCTTCCACTTATCATTACCCCTCCCAAATTATTACTATATTTGGAAACAAAATTACCAAAATGTTTGATTTTTTTTTTCAAAATTACTAATGTACCCACCTTTATAATTTTTAACAAAATTTAACCATTCAAATTGCACTGGATTGGTAAAATTGCAGACTTCGGCATTGACCAGATATTTATAAATATTGTGCTCAACAGGTACAGATTGTGGATAAAAAATGGAATGCACACAAGATGTAACTACACATTCATAGTTTGAACAGACTCTACAAAATTGTCATGGGCAGGGAAAAGTAAGAAAATTGAGCATAGTTGTAATGAGGAAGTGGTTGCAGAAAAAAAAATGTATTTAGAACATTGCTTGTAAAGGAAGATATATATTGAAAGGAGTTTTGCTCTCCTTCGTTGAAAAAACATATTTTATAAAAAATTATTACTTTATTTAATGTTTAGTTATAAGATAACACGAAATTTAGAAGGTAAGATTAGTTTTGGTATGATAGAGATATGATTTGAATGACGTGATATAATTACGTTAAGTGGGGAAGAGTTGACAGAGTTGAGCATGTTCATACGCCATTTTCACTTTTTGTAGAACTTTGGTTACGTTATCGTTTTACACATTGCGATGAATAGATTTGTTTCTAACTTTTTTGGTGTTAAAGTGATTGTTTTGGTGTTAGAGCCCGACACCGAACCGTCCCTCTGATCCTGTACCCGATCGTCCGACCCGTTCGTCTTTCAGATGCCTTCTCGAACCACCTGGGAGGCCCTGCAATAAGAACA
>NC_028351.1:32297921-32300932 GCF_000741045.1 Vigna radiata var. radiata | reverse complement strand
TTAGATTCGAGATTACTTTACCTGTCCTGCTGTCCCTATTTATAGACGATGTATTCATAACTGACCATTAATTTCATTGATTCGCTATGCCTTCCTTTACATCTCCATCAAAGCCTTTTAATGCTCTCTTGACCCCATCTCCACTTGATCCACACCGTCCGGTGTTAGGCCTCCTTTGCTCCTTGTGGCTTTGACAACCTGGTCGACCGGTCTTCTTCCAGCACTCTTGATCCGGCCGGCCCGACCGATCCTTCCCCACTACACAAGCCCCCCAAGCCCCGAGCGTCTACGATTAGCGAAGGGGTTTAAGCTCTCAGAACGCTTTTGGGTAACGAAACGTCACGTCACCCCAGCCATTCGATCCTGTACTCAGCAATGGCTACGATTTTCCCTCCCATCAATCATACCTGCTCACCGAAGAGTCACAAATTTCCCTCCGTTAGATCTGTCTTCAATGGACGGCTGAGATGTTCCCTTGGAGCCCGTTTTTCGGCTATAAAAGGTGGAGGGCCCCCTCCTCATTTCCCCATCCTCTTCCATCTGCTCTCTGATTCCCGTTCCTACTCTACACTCTTCCCGTCCTTCTTTTCCCTTCTTCCGGTTGATCAGGTAAATGTCTACGTCGTCGTGGTCCTCCGATGAGTTCGAGAATGAGGGTCGAGGGTATGCGGATGATGCGGCTGCGTCGACCTCCTCTCCCTCTTCGTCATCTACCCTATCCGGTTGTCCCGTCCGGGAGGAGGCCCCCACCGACGANGTTGAATTCAACNTCGACAATTCCCTAGAGTGGACCGGGGTGGCNCCTCCTCCCGCCATCGCCNGTTACGACTGGGCTCCCCATGAAGTCCGGGGTCACCCTTCCTATTTCATTTCTACCTCTTCCATCATTCGTTTGCTTGAATCGGTGGATCTAATGTCCAACCTCCGTCGGGATGCGGCTGACATATCCTTGGTGGTATGTCGTTCGAACGAGCGAGTGTGTCACGGTCGGGAGGGATATGCCCTAGATTTCTTTTATGCATATCTAACCCTTTTTCGTGACTTAGGGGTGAGGCTTCCTTTTTCAGACTTCCAGTGTGGCGTGCTTCGCGAACTAAATATCTGTCCCGCTCAACTCCACCCGAACGGTTGGGCGTGTATGCAGGCCTTCTCTATTTTATGTACTGGGTTACTGTTAACCCCTACTCCAGCGTCCTTCCTTTTCTTCTTTCGTGCCTTGCCACATCCCAACAAGAGTTGGGTTTCCCTAAATCCTGTCAAGGATAAACAGTTATTCGCTCCCTTCAACTCCTCATACAAAGATTTTAAATCAAACTTTTTCAAGATCGCCATCCGCGAACCCGGCCGGCCCAAATATTTTTCTGAGGGCCGGCCTAAATTTCCCCTCTACTGGACCGAACATCCAAAGCAAGTCATCTCCTGGAAGAAATNTGATATGACCGACGATGAGNTAGAGGTGATACGCCAAATCGACCAGCTGCCTCGCAAGACCTCTTCTCGCAAACTCATCGAACTCATCGGATCTGATTCTGACACTCTACGTACTAGAGTGTTCGGTAAGTTCCTTTACATTTTGGGACACATTACCGTTCCCTCTTCTTCAACCGCTGCCCCTTCCAGCTCTGCTTCTCCCGCAGCTCTCACCGTCCCGAAGGCTGATGAGTCCAAGCCGATCGTGATCTCCTCCGGCCCGAAGAGCAAAGGCAGAAAACGGTCTTCCCAAGAAAAAACACCTTCTCCAACGAAAAGAAAGAGAAACTCCGGCCCCCTCCCATCTGGTCCCTTTGACCCGAACCTCCACATATCCGATCGTCTCGTGTTTAACCTGTCTCCAGAAGAACGAGAGCCTTTCAAGAAGCTAACGACCTCGGAAGCCTATGACATGGCCTACGAGCTGTTATCCCGAGCGGGTGTCTGCCTGAACTATGCCGTAGGGACCACCAAGCCTCTCCTAGTGTCCGAACTTGAAATTTCCAACTCTAAGTTGGAAAAGGCCCAGAAGGACCTTGCTCTACTCACCGAGCGGTTTGAGAAAGCGAACAAACAGGCAGAGGATGATCGGTTGAAAGCTGCTGCTTCCCTTCTGGAGTCCCAAAATGAGGTGAAACGCCTTCAGCAATCGGTGGACTCTCTAACTGTCAGTCTTCAGCAATCTTCCGATCAGATCAAGCTGTTGAATTCTGAAAAAGCTGCTGCCATTGCCGACCGGGACAAGTCATTGGCCGAGTATGCCGCCTTGGAGGACGAATTTTGTGAGGAGCGCCAACGAGGCTTTGAGCAAGGGATCGCTCAGTGCCACTATTTCTTCCAGTCACCTTTAGAACATGAAGGCTTTGACATCATGAAGATTTTAGTGGATGGCCAACTCGTTGACATTTCCTCCCAGCTCCCGGCCGAACCTACTGGCGTGACCGATCAGGCGGACCCGACCGGCTCTCAACTTGCACCCCCCTCCAACGAAGTTGTTAAGGATTAGCTGTTTGACTCCCTTCTTTTTTTTTTTGCTTTGTAATTTGCATCTACTTTCCATTTGTACCGAACTTGTCATGTACCTTTACTTACTTCGCACTTATAATTTATGATTACCGTATTTCTGCAATCTGTATTTGACCGACCGACGCACTTATTTATTCTTGAACGCCCCTGCATCTACGCGCGATTTTCTCATTGATACGCCTGAGCGTTTCCACTCCTTATCCTACCGATCGGGAGGAACGCCGGAACGTCCCTAAGGAAGTCATTTTCCTGACTTCTTCATCAATACGCCGGAGCGTTTCCCCTCCTTATCCTACCGATCGGGAGGAACGCCGGAACGTCCCTAAGGAAGTCATTTTCCTGACTTCGTCATCAATACGCCGGAGCGTTTCCCCTCCTTATCCTTCTGATCGGGAGGAACGCCGGAACGTCCCTCCTACTCCCTCCTTATCCGCCGAACGGGAAGTCACTGTCCTGACTTTCCCAAATTCTTCTAAGTTAAAAGGAAGTCATTTTCCTGACCTCTTCATCAATAC
>NC_028351.1:32291360-32297056 GCF_000741045.1 Vigna radiata var. radiata | reverse complement strand
ATCCAACCGATCGGGAGGAACGCCGGAGCATCCCTCCTACCCCCTCCTTATCCGCCGAACGGGAAGTCACAATCAATAATGAAATGCCTCGCATCATTTAATTTATAACTCAATGAGTACATGCTTTATTGCGGCAAAAAGAAAAATTTTAACTGAAGTACAATATAAGATGAGATATATTCCACGTGTTCAGAATTGGCTTCCCGTCCAGGTGCTATAACCGGTAAGCCCCATTATTCAAACTTTCACTTATTCTGAATGGCCCCTCCCAACTGGCCGCCAGCTTTCCATGAATCTTCTCCCTTCGAGCGTCCCCGACCTTCCTCCAGACAAGATCACCTTCTACCAAAAGCCTTGGGCGTACTTTGGTGTTGTATCTTCGTGCAACCAACCTCTTTAGCGCTTCTGCCCGGACTGCTGCAGTTTCCCTTCTTTCGTGTAACACGTCCAGGTTTCCCCTCAGGCCTTCTTCATTCGCCCCTGCGTCGTTCACCTGTCTTCTCAGTGTTTCCCCGCCCACCTCAACCGGCATCATTGCATCCGTCCCATAGGTTAAGTTGAACGGGGATTCTCCTGTTGCACCATGGGGGGAACATCGGTACCCCCATAAGACCGACGGTAACTCATCGACCCAAGCCCCTTTTGCCTCGCCCAACCTTCTCTTTAACTCTTGTATGATTATCTTGTTCATTGCCTCTGCTTGGCCGTTCGTCTAGGGGTGCTCAACCGAACTGGTGACATGAGTTATGCCCCACTCTCGATAAAAAGCTTTCAATTTCTTATCTATGAACTGCCGGCCGTTATCCGTAATGACTGTTTTGGGCAGTCCGAACCGGCAAATGATCTTCCATACAAACTTCTGGACTTGGGCGGTAGAAATCTTTACCAGTGGTTCAGCCTCTACCCATTTGGTGAAGTAGTCCACTGCCACTAGCAAGAATCTCATCTGTGCCCGCCCGGTAGGCAGGGGTCCGACAATGTCCATTCCCCATTGAGCGAACGGCCAAGGGGACACGATACCTTGCAACTCCACTGTCGGCCCATGGAAAACGTTCCCGTGCTTTTGGCAGGCTTCGCATTTTTTGACGAACGCCATACAATCCTTTTCTAACGATGGCCAGAAAAATCCCGCTCTTAACACTCTTGCCCGTAACGTTCGTCCCCTCGTATGTCTCCCGCATACCCCCTCATGCAATTCCTTCATTACATACTCTGCTTCCCTTTCCAGCAGGCACTTCAGTAGAGGCGTAACATAACCCCTTCGGTAAAGGTCATCACCGATCAGGCAATACCGAGCAATCTTCTTGGTTTCCTCGGCACTCAAGGTTTCCCCCCCATCCTGCTTCCGAACCAGCTGTACTATGTCGTCCTTCCAGGTATTCATTACTCGCCCGGTAGCGACGACGCAGCATTCTATCGTCGGCTTGGTTATTACCTATTTGATCACTGAAGCTAATCCTCCTTTCGTGGCTCCGCCGGCCAGCTTTGAAAGTAAATCTGCTCTGATGTTTTCCGACCGGGGAACGTGCCGCAAAGTGAACTCCTTGAAGCCCAAGGCCAATTGCTTGGCCTTGTGAAAATACTGCAACAAGAGGTCATCTTTCACCTGAAAATTCCCATTTATCTGCCCTTCGACCAACTGGGAATCTGTTTGACACTCCAACCGATCTACCCCCAGGTCCTTGGCCAACTCCATCCCGGCCAGCAGAGCCTCATACTCGGCTTGGTTGTTGCTGACTTTGAACTGGAACATCAACGATTGCTCCACCAGTATCCCACAGGGTCCTTCTAAGACCACCCCCGCTCCACCTCCTCTTCGGCTAGATGACCCATCAACCGAAAGCTTCAAGCAGAACTCCTCTTCTTCAGGGAGCAGATCAACAGCAAAATCTGCTAAGTGTTGACCTCGCACCGAACCCCGCGGCTCGTACTTCAAACCGAACTCCGACAGCTCTACCGACCATCCTATCATCCGACCTGCTAGATCTGGTTTTCGCAGGATCTTAGCTATCGGGTAGTCCGTTCGCACCACGACCTGGAAGCCTTGGAAATATGGCCGCAACCGCCGAGCGGCATAAACTAGAGATAGGGCCACCTTCTCCAACTGTTGGTATCTTACCTCTGCCTCCTTCAAGCTTCTGCTAACGAAATATACCAGTTTGAATTGTGGAGCTTCCTGTAGCAAGGCTGCGCTAATGGCTCCCTCCGAAACTGCCAAGTATATTTGCAGTTCGTGACCAGGCTCCGGCCGGCCCATTACGGGGGGCTGAGTAAGAACTTCTTTGATACGCCTGAAAGCCTCCTCACTCTCCTCGTCCCAACATCCCTGTGCGGTCTTCTTCATAGCCCGGACGATCGGCTTTGACCGACCAGCCAGGTGGGGGAGGAATCGTGACAAGGACGTTAACCGCCCTACCAACCTCTGTACTTCTTTCACCGTTTGGGGACTTCTCATCTCCAACACCGCCTTACACTTGTCGGGATTTGCTTCGATTCCCCGAGCGGTCAACATGTAGCCCAGAAATTTCCCGGCCCTTACCCCGAAGGTACACTTAGCAGGGTTTAAACGCATATCGAACTTTCGAAGTTGCCCCATGACTTCTTTCAAATCCGATAGGTGCTCCTCAACCGACCGGCTCCTAACTACCATATCGTCGACGTACACTTCCATGCACCTGCCTATTTGTCCTTGGAAAACCTTGTCCATTAGCCTCTGGTACGTAGCCCCTGCATTCTTCAGTCCGAAAGGCATGACCTCGTAACAGAAGGTTCCTTGCTCAGTAATGAAGGCGGTTTTGTCGCTGTCCGGCCGGTACATAGGTATCTGATTGTATCCCGAATAGGCATCCAGGAAACTCATCACCTCATATCCTGACACTCCGTCCACTAACGCGTTGATGTTCGGCAGGGGGTATGTATCCTTCGGGCAGGCTTTGTTCAGGTCGGTAAAGTCAATGCACATTCTCCATTTACCGCTGGCTTTCTTGACCATGACTACGTTGGCCAACCAAGTAGTATACTTGACTTCTCTGATGAACCCGGCCTCGATTAACTTCCCCACCTCCTCCCCTACTGCCCTTCTCTTGTCTATGCCTAACCTCCTTTTCTTCTGAGATACCGGGCGGGCATCTCGAAATACAGACAACTTGTGCGAAATAACGTCAGGATGAATTCCTGGCATGTCCGATGCAGTCCAGGCGAATAGGTCCTTGTTCTCTACCAGCACCTCCTCCAACCTTCGTCTCTCATCCTCCTGAAGGTCTTTTCCAACCATTGTCACCCGATCCTCGCTTTCTAGGAGACATGGCTGGACATCTCCCATCGGTTCCACCCGGTCGGTGGTGTCTTCTCTCGAGTCCAACTCTGCTGCCGATATAACTGCTCGGGTCTCGCATACCCTATGCCTCGGGGGTTGCACTCTTAACCCCGCAGCATAACACTCCCTAGCTACCCTCTGATCGGCTCGGACCGTACGGATTGTGCCATCGTCCGCCGGATACTTCATAGCTAAGTGCGGGGTAGACACTATTGCTCCAAACGCGTTGAGACATGGCCGCCCCAACAACACATTGTAAGAAGTGTCCGCCTCTACCAGGAGGAAGCGCACTCTTAGCTCCTTCGCCCTCATTTCCGCCCCTAAGCTCACCTTTAAATCCACGTACCCCCTGGTGTCAACCCGTTCTCCGGCGAACCCCAGGATCTGCTCGTTAAACGGCATGATGGACTCGTCCGGTATCTCCATTTGCTGGAAGGTCTTCCAGTATAGGATATTGGCCGAGCTCCCCTGATCGACCAGCACCTTTCCCACACTGTACCGAGCGATGATGGCCGTTATAACCATGGGGTCGTCTTGGTCCGGGTCCGGCGCATGGAAATCCTCATCCGAGAATGTTATGGTCGGCATGGTTCTTCTGCCGATCCCCACCTTGTTCACGCTGTTCAGGCTTCTCAGATGTCGCTTTCGGGCGGCCGAGGACACCCCTCCTCCGGCAAATCCGCCCGAAATGGTGTTTATTACTCCCTTCAGAGGCCTATCTCCGTTTCCCTCTCCCTCCGTCCGTTCAATGGTCGGCTGAGCCCTCTCACCGACCGGTAATTGACCCCGGTGTCTTCCCGTGGCCCCTCTTGGGTTAGGATTCTCCCTCCGAACAAACTCCCTCAAGTGGCCGGCCTGTACCAAACTCTCTAACTTGTCCCTCAGCGCCATGCAATCCTCTGTGGAATGTCCCATGTTCTGATGATAACGGCAATGCTTACTCTCGTCCGCTCCCCGAGGGGTTGGGGACCGCGCCACCGTCAACAAGTTGGCCCTTAAGGCTTCTTCCAAGACTCTCACCCTCGGGGCACTCAACGGAGTGTGATGGAAATACTGTTGCGCTCTTTGTATCTCCGCCCCCCTCTTCACTGTCACCCTATGCTCCCCGCCGACCGGTCGTTTCTCTCCCCTTCGTTCCCTTTGACCCGATCTCTCCCTCGTTCCTCCTTCTTCCCCCTGATCACTGCGATACGACCTCCCCTCCTCTATTCGTATAAACCCGGCCAGCTTATTCTGCAGCTCACCCATAGATTGGGGCTCTTCCTCATATAGATAATCCACGAAAGGGCCGGGCCTAAGTGCTGTCGTGAGTGCGCTTACAATCAGCCGTTGGTCCACATTCCGCACCTGCCGAGCGGTTCGGTTGAAGCGCTCCATAAACCCCTTCAGTGATTCTTCCCGCCCTTGTTTCATCCTGACAAGGGCGGTGTAAGTCAAACCTCGCGAACGGTTAGAGGCATACTNCTGGCTGAACAGCTGCCTCAGGGTAACGAACCCGTCAATGCTGCGAGGCGGCAATGAGTGAAACCAATCCAAAGCCTCATCCTTCAAAGATAGAGAAAATANCNTGCACCAGACCAACTCATTGGATGAATAGACTGCCATGGCATCCACGAACGACCTCAGATGTTTCACTAGGTCTGACGTGCCCCCGTACTTCTCGACCCAAGGGAAAACCTTATTCTCCGGCATCACTGCCCCCATAACATTCTGAGTGAATGGATGCAACCCCTCGGCCTGGTCGAACTGGTCTCCCTCCTCCCAAATCTCTTCAAACTGCGGATTCTGCCACGCAGGCTCCCTGCGCCCCTCCGGATTGTCCTGGTCACGCCCTATGTTTTCCTCACCTCGGCCCCTTCCCCTTCCTTGGCCGTCTCTCCCTCTCCCTCTCCCGTTCAACCCTTCTCTCCCTCCGACTCCCCTGCCGCTCGGTTCAGCCCCCCGACCGACCCCTCTCCCTGCTGGCCCCTCCCCTCGGCCAGTCCCTCTTCCTCGACCTCCTCCCACCATTGCTCCTCCCACGGCTTCTCCCACTTCCTCCACCGAAGGCCGCCGACTGACCTCCTCATCTCCCGAGTGGACTGTCTGCACATTCACCGACTGCACCGAGGCTCCTACCACTGCGTTCTCCCGCTCTACCCGCAGAGCCGCTATCTCTGCCCTCATCTCCTGCATCTCCTGCAGAACCTGTAATTGCAGCTGCTCAGCCATTGTGTTCGTTTCTGGGTAAATCACGATTTTGGGCCCCACGGTGGGCGCCAAATGTTTTGGTGTTAGAGCCCGAGACCGAACCGTCCCTCTGATCCTGTACCCGATCGTCCGACCCGTTCGTCTTTCAGATGCCTTCTCGAACCACCTGGGAGGCCCTGCAATAAGAACA
>NC_028351.1:32257666-32291055 GCF_000741045.1 Vigna radiata var. radiata | reverse complement strand
TTAGATTCGAGATTACTTTACCTGTCCTGCTGTCCCTATTTATAGACGATGTATTCATAACTGACCATTAATTTCATTGATTCGCTATGCCTTCCGTTACATCTCCATCAAAGCCTTTTAATGCTCTCTTGACCCCATCTCCACTTAATCCACACCGTCCGGTGTTAGGCCTCCTTTGCTCCTTGTGGCTTTGACAACCTGGCCGACCGGTCTTCTTCCAGCACTCTTGATCCGGCCGGCCCGACCGATCCTTCCCCACTACAGTGATATATATGACTAATATTTTTGTTTTCTTCCAACAAAGTTATGCATTAGTGACAGAGATTCCACTTACTTTTAAAAATTTAAAGCATTACACCACTTTCCCTTAATCAATTTTATGGTCAAGTCTTTTGCCATCTCACCACTTCACTTTTTGCGTAATATAACATAAATTATTGCCAAGGATGTGAAAGTGTATGTCAAACAAACATGACATAATATACAGAAGAATGAAAAATTATATAAAAATTGGGATGTTTTAAAACCAATAAGGAAAATCTCATATTTTCCTGATTGCGATGAAAGTGGCTCTAGTGTCTTGTAAATTAATGTTAATTTTATAAGGGTGATGTTGAAAAAACTGATTTTTAAGTGAAGTTTCAAATTTAATAAGCTTTCATTTATAGCATTGTAAATGGAGTATTGAATGGAAATATTGAGATGAGGTTGTATTTAGTTTTCTGTAATGCGATTACCCAAGTTAAACAAGTGGTGTAAAAACCATCCCACTATCATATCTAAAAACATAGTTCAAACATTGCCCAAAACAATTACCTAATCTTAAGTCATAATCCTTTTTTCTTTTAGATACAGTAAACTACTGAAATAAATTTTGAAGTCAAGATACAAATTCCTAGAGAATTTGTATTTTTGAAACAGGATAAAAGTAAAATTGATAGAGTTAATATAAACTTTTAATATAAACTGATAGCGGTATCTCTGAGTAAGATTTATGTTTATTCATTCAATTGAGATATAGAGTGTCCTAAGAGTATATGCCGGTCCATACAACCACCACCATTGTTGTTTCGTCTGTCTGGGGTTCCGTGAATGGGAATCTGAAAGAAAAATGAAACATGGACAATCAAAAGGGTAAAGGAAATAGAAGAAGGAAGAAAGGAAGAGACAAACCACGCGTACGTGCAAGGGAGAAAGCACAGTGGGTCTGAAATTTTATTATGAATTTTGGAGTAGAATGCATGGGACAAAAGCAAGGACAAATGCAAGGGAGAAAGCCATTTTAGGGTTTGGAGGGCTTTTTAGATGAAGGAAAAGTTTAGGCGGATAGGATTTTGGAATTGGGGGGAAAAATTTTTTTAACTGGAGAAAACAACTTAGTCTAAAATATTTAGAGGGAAGAAATGTAAAACACTTAGAAAATAAAAGAAGAAAATATATTATTATTTAAAAAGACTAGAAACCTCTCTTTAAAATAATTAAAACTTTCACAAATGATGTGAATTAGATAATTCAAATTAAACATTTTAAATTCTGTTAATTTAATAAGGGGAGGGGGCGAGGGTTATGACTTCCGCAAAATAACTCTTTTAAATAAGTTTTTTTTTTTTTTTTTATGCAACTCCGATGCAGTCCTGGTCAGAGGTGGCTGTGATAAGACAACGTTTAAGATTATCGACCATGCCTTCAAGGTTTGAACAAAGACACAATATTCGGCAAAAATCATGAAGCCATGGTTGAGCACATCACCCAACGAGAAAGCTGGGGCACGCGACTAGATGATTGCCTTCCATTGTACCGCTCGTCTGGTTTTTTCTTGTATTTTAAAAGGGATGTCGTTCGGTCTTACAGTAAACATCAAAATGATTAGGACATAAGTTTAGGTCCCTTATTCAAAGTTTAGAAAGTTCTTTATTCAGTAACTTTGTGTAATGACCTAAAAAAAAAAAAAAAAAAAAAATTATTTTTGGTGGAATACACATGGCAGCAAGCCATTAGACACCAACAACTCCCAATCACTCCACCACCGACACTCTTCTTCATTTTCTACTTCATCTCTTTCTTTGCATTCCTTCATTCTTCCATCTCCATCATCATCTTCTTCTTCTTCTTTTTCTCCTTCTCATACTCTTCATTCATTCATCTCCCATCTATCATCACTTTGGGTTCAAAATATTTGATCTAGGATCATTTCTCTGAATTGACCGTGCACTAGAGGTAAGGGGAGCAATTTTGTGAGTTTTAACTATATATGTTTCATTGTCTCTAATATTTAAGTTACCTCAGNAAATTGTCCATATCTACTTCATTTACCGTTAGATTAAGCTCAAATTTTAGTATATGATTCCAAAGATAACATATTTCATTTTGACCGTTCAGATTTNTGATAGGAGTTCTGTATCTAGAGAAATTAATTTCGTAAATTCAAATAGAGATACCATCACTTTATTTGTACTGCTAAGATCCCACGGAAAAACATCCTTTTCTGCCTAGTGAACCGTTAGATTGACCTCAAATTTTGGTATATGGACCATAAGACATATTAATTTGCTTTGACCGTTCAGATTNTCATTTTGAGATCTGTAATCAGAGGAATAAATTTAACACGTTAGATTGATTCATTGATCACCTGATTTTCTGCTACTGAGTCCCATCGGGAAAACATTCATTATAGTCAAGTTAACCGTTGGATTGATCTAGAATTTTTATATATGCTTTCAAAGACATGTATATTGAATTTGACCGTTCCGATTATCAATTAAATGTCTTAAGTAAGAGATATGGATTTCGTATTTGGGTCTGATGTTCAGCTTAGTTCTACCTCTAAACCACCTAAGGAATAATTTTACTGCAGTTAGTATAGTTGTCCAAAAATTATGATTCCGGTGTCCCAAGAAAGCTTTTTAAGTCTAGAATCCAATAAANCAAGAATTAACTAATTTGGAGTTCTGTGAAGAGAGTTATGAACAAAACACTGACCAAAGGTCAAAGCTGAAAATACCAGAACGTGAGTAAATTTACGAGTTTTAACGATTTTACTGCAGTTAGTATAGTTGTCCAAAAAATTATGATTCTGGTGTCCCAAGAAAGCTTTTTAAGTCTAGAATCCAATAAAACAAGAATTAACTAATTCGGAGTTCTGTAGAGATAGTTATGAATAAAACAATAAGCAAAGGTCAAAGCTGAATATACCAGAGCCTGAGTGAAATTTACGATTCTTAATAATTTTACTGCGGTTAACCCTCTTGTCCAAAAATTTTGAGTTTGGTGTCCAGAGAAAGATTTTTGAGTCTAGAATTCAATAAAACAAGAATCAATGCATTCGGAGTTCTGTAGAGGAAATTATGAATAAAACATTGAGCAAAGGATGTTTGTGCCACATAGTTAAGAGTATGAAGTATTGCGTTGTGAATTATGGTTGGAAAGCTTGTATTTATAAAGTATGGTTATTGGACGTAATTCCATGATCCTCAAGGGAGGTTACATGGTGGTGCCCTGTAGTTTGTCGTGATTGATCGTATGAATGGCCGGAGTTCAGGATGGGGTTTACCTTGACATTCTAATGACCATCCATGCTCAATTAGAGAGTGATGAGTCATGTGGTGAGAATAGGAGGAGGTCCTAGTCTTGGGTGTCTCCATTTATATGGGCCAAGATGAGTTTGGTTGGACTTACACTTGTGTGTGGTCGGGTGAAACCCCTCGGCAATGGCTTTGCAAAGCAGTAGGGCCACTACAAGTGCACAAACCCCTGGAACTCGACATTTCATACTAGTCCGGACGGTCAAATCACGTGGTCGGTCCTTGGTATCAACAAAAATTCATTTGGTCTTAGTCTGTATGGTGTTATGATCCTTACTTGCTTGAAATACTTGATTGATAACATTTTTTTTATTTATTTACCTAGCTCACCCTTGCACTTGTATGTTGCGTGTGTTTGTTCTCCCCCTTGCGATGATCATCCAATCCTTTGGATGTGAGCAGTAGGTGATGATGTACCTCTGGAGCAGACATTGGAAACCGAAGAAGATCCAACACCTAGTTCTTAGACGATGGTGTTGTTTTATTTCTTTTAGCTGATCTTGTTTGGCAAAACTTTGGACCTTTGTACTTTNAATTCTTGTCGTTTTAATTTCCCCTATATTTTGGATAACTGTAACTTATACTTATACAGTTATTTTCTACTCTCAACCTGCTTTTTATTATTATAATATGTTGCATTCCATTTGATATGATTTATACACATATTTTTGGGATGTTACACTTTGCATAATAATATTGTAATAAAGATGAATAAAGAGATTTAATTATTTGACTTCCTTCAGACATATATTTATAAATATTATTATTATAAACTTAGGTTTGATTCATAAATACTTTTAATTTCTAATTAACAACTATTATTTTTATTAATTATTCATTAATAACTGTTATTACTCATAATAATTATCAACTAATGGCTGTTTCGCATTTTCTGGCTGGGTGATTAACGGCCCGGTCATTGACTGATGGGGTGATACAGTACACCATCCAAAATTTATTCTATTTAATCTTTCATAAAATTAACTTTTATAAATGTATATTTATTTTATTAAAAAAAATTATAAAGTTAATTTTGATGAATGTATATTTGTTTGGTTAAAATAATTTATGTAGTAACTTTTGTATGTAATAAGTTAGAAAAATAAAATTAAATAATAATATGATTGTAGGTATAGAAATATTTGAAAAGAAAAATTTAATGTAAAGTTTAAAATTAGTAATATCAATGTAAAACATTTAGGTTTATTTGTACAAAATTATTTTAAAAAATATTAAAAAGGTATAGAATTTTTTTAAAAAAAAATATTTAGAAAAAATATATTGGTGGTATTTCGGGTTGGTCACTTAATGAGCCAATACAACCCGACTCATTTATTAACGAGTCAGAAAAACTTGAACCCCGCTCGAGGTGGGTAAACGAGTTGGTTCACTAACTCATTTAATTATATATTTTTTTTAAATAAAAAAATACAAACTTTCTGTAATTTAAATTTAAACAAATTTCACTCACAAAAAATTATGTTAAAGAACATTCAAAATAATAATAATAAGTACAATATAATCAAATGTCATCCAAAAACAAACACAAAAAATATACAAATAAGTTTCTTATATTCATCATTTTTTGTTCCTTATCTATTTACGATATTAGAATCTTGAATAGATAAATCCACAATATTATGCTCTCTTGAATCTTCCTGAATGTCAAACATACCTGAATGTAGTTGATCACATCAATTGTTGTAGTAACCCTTGACCCTTTTTGTCTCCGAACTCACTAATAAAGATTTTCCTAATATCAAAACAATTCTAACAATCAACAAAAAAATATTAGTAAAAAAAAAGAGAACTAGTACTCAATAACATCAACAAAAAATTAATAGTTTAATCTGTAACATAATTTTCCAAATTCAAAGATATCAAAAAAGAGTTTGTTCAAATAACATATACTCAAATTGTTTAAATAAAATGAACAAAATCTTATACAAGCATGTCAGAATATGAAAAAAAATCATTTCATGTCTTCAAATCCCCCAGAACAAAAAAAAATTTGCAAACCCCTATTTTTGTCATTATAGGGTTTTTGAAAAAAAAAAGAAAGAGAAGTGAGAAAACAAAAATGTGGAGAAGAGAGAAGAAAAAAGGAATGATGTTTTACCTGCTCCTTGAAGGATTTCGGTGGAGTGAGAGTGAGAGCACTGTCAAATTAGAGCAAGTACCGTGAGAGTGATTTGTGAGAGCAAAGGTTACTTTTTTGTATACACAGTGAATATGAAGAAAGTATTTTATTTTTTAGGGTTTCATAAATAAAATAATAAATTAAAAAAATAAAATTAGGTGGGTGGGTTGGTGGGATAACTCGGCTCACCACGGGTTCAACCCGAATGAGCCAGGTCTAAATGAGCCGGGTTGAAATCTGACCCGCATATAAGTGGGTTGTATTTTTCAAACCCAATCCGATCCGAACCCGTGACGGGCCGAACTGACCCGTAGGTTGTGACCCATTTTTACGGCTCTATTCTATATTTATTAGAAGCATCAGCAGCACCTCGCCAGTAGAAAGATAATAGAATTCAAAATGATCGTAAAAAGAAATTATACTTAGAATTCATATTCTAACAATGCAATAAAATAAAAGAAAAAAATACATAACTTATAATAATCATTTTAAAACTGTTCACATTATATCAAATATCCTTATATTGCTTCCATGATGTTCTGTGGTAGTTATTGTGTTCCTATTGAATTAGCTTTAATCTTTATATACATTACTCTTTTCTCAATGTTTTCTCTGTTTTGATCTAACTATTTTTAATATCTTGTGTCTCGGTCGAAGTTCTTATGATATTTTAAAAGTGTTTTCTATTCAATTTTTCCTTTTAATCCTACTTGACATTTTTGTTATTTCGTTCAAAACATTTTATTATGCATGTTTTGGTTGTTTAAAGTTTTACTTTACTTTTATTAAATTATAGACCTTATCAAGCCTTGTGTTTGTAATGAAATATAAACTATCGTGCATTTTAATAATTTATTCATACTTTTCTCATAATTCAAACTTTGTTATGATATATATTATTTAGTTAAATATATTTCTAATTTGCCACATATTCGATTTTTCGAGAACAGTAAACATACGAAAAATAAAATACAATGTACAGAAGTATATTGAAAGTCATTGACAATACATTACATAATGTATGAAAAAACATATTCTATCCAAGTTATTGTGTTTTAGTAAGATAGATATATGATTTGAATGATGTAAAATAATTACGTTAAGTGGGGAAGAGTTGACAGAGTTGCCTTCAAGTTCAGAATGTTCATACGCGGACAGTTAATAGATAATCATTTTCACTCTTTGCAGAACTTTGGATACGTTATCGTTTTACACATTGCGATGACCAATATTTTCTTTTTGACTAAATGTGATTATTTGATTTGTTTCTAAGTCTTTTGTTGTTAAAGTGATGCATATGATTCATGTTTTTGTTTTCTTCCAACAAAGTTATGCATTAGTGACACAGATTCCACTTACTTTATAAAATTTAAAGCATTAAACCACTTTTCCTTAATCAGTTTTATGGTCAAGTCTTTTCACCATCTCACCACTTCACTTTTTGCGTCATATAACATAAATTATTGCCAAGGATGTGTAAGTGTATGTCAAACACAACATAATATACAGAGAATGAAAAATTTTATAAAAATTGGGATGTTTTAAAATCAATTAAGAAAACTAGTAAACTACTGAAATAAATTTTGAAGTGAAGATACAAATTCCTAGAGAATTTGATAGAGTTAATATAAATATTTAATATAAATTGATAGCGGTATCTGTGAGTAAGATTTATGTTTATTCATTCAATTGAGATATAGAGTGCCATAAGTATATATGGGGATGTTGTGATTTGTTATTATATATTTTTTTTTCTAAATTATATGTGAATCTTAGAAAGACTGTTTATGCAATATTATATCTTCACATTTAAACAAATCAACTTAGTTATTTTCCTCTCAATCCTATATCTACAAACCTACACTAAGCGTAATATATTTCAAATAAACTAGCTAGACAAAACTAACGCTCACCCATCCCCAAATAATGGTGGTACGAAATATAAAAAAATTCAAATTACAAAAGGTCATATTACAATGTACAAAAGTTTGAATGTTTGTCTTCACATTACCATTCGTCTTAACCATTTGTTCATTTATCCTGGAAGGTTACCTGTATATATTCTCATGTCAAAGTAAGTAAAGACTTATCTACTTAAACAATTAATGTATATTAAATGTCATTATTTGTCTCTTTATCTCATATTTATAGATTTCAAAATGATCATTGAATTAACTACCACTTAATTACAACTCAATTGATTATAATTATATTTTGTCTTAAACTGATTAGTGTTAGAAGTAATTTCTTTGTAAAGTGATTCTTCAACCTCTTATCGAAACCACTCGGTCTCAGAATAATATATAGTAATGTTTAGGAAAAAGTTCTTTTAAAAACTAGTTTTTTTTATAACGCTTACGTGATAGCTTGTGATTGGTTCGTTTTGGATATTTTTTTAAACATAAATTCAAACATACAAATAAAATGATGACACATGCCCTATTGTCAAAAAGTTATTAAGAATAGTTGTCAAAATATCAAGATCCTAATGTTTATTGTATGGCTGACCACTATGTGGGGATTTTCCGATCTAAAATGACTACACGGTGATATGATATAATACATATAATAGTCTATGCAGTTCATTCTGAAGCCACACTTCCCTGATTTCGACACATTGCAAATAACACATGTAAGAGAATGTGTAAAATACATTGTCGAACATATTTTTAAATGATAAATTAAAGATTTATCGGATATAAAAACTATAAAAAAGATAAACTTTTATTTAAGCAAAAAATTAAAGAATAATTTAAAAAAATATATAACATAATATTTGTAACATCCCAAAATGTAGTACAAAATTATATAAAATTCATCACATAATCAATAATACATAACATTCAACAAACGCTAGAAAATAAAGTTATTTACAGTCATATACATAACTATAAATTTAAAACTTTATTTGCAACATCACTAACCAAGACTATATACAATACGACTAACTAATATTTCTAAACATCAACAGCTCCTCTGTCTAATGCCAGCTTTGGAGAAATCTCATCATCCTTTACTCAACAAATCCTCTAGTGATTGAATCGTACTCTCTAATTGCCCATCCGTTTACGGCTGATATGCGTAGTTCTTATGTAATCTGCTACCTAGCTCACTTTGTAAAGACAACCAAAACCTGAATGTAACCCACAAATCTCTATTTGACACTATGCTCGACGGTACCTCATGCAACCTCACTATCTCTCTGATATACCATTGTGCAAGCTTCACCATATACATCCTCAGATTCACCACAAGAAATGAGCACTCTTGATGAACCTGCTCACTATAACCCAAATGGTATCATGACCTCTAACTGTCCGTGGAAAATAGTTAACAAAGTTCATGGCTATGCTATCCCATTTCCACTCAGGAACCTCCAGCTACTGCAACAAATCACCAACTCGATGATGCTTTACCTTAGCTCTTTGACAAGTCAAACAAGTAGATACAAACTGTGTTACATCTCTTTTCATCCTAGAACACCAGAAAGACTCATTGAGGTCTTGATACATTTTAGTCATGCTAGGATGAATGCTAAAATAACTCCGATGTCCTTCCTCAAGGATCAAACTCTTCAACTCAACATCCTTAGGAACATAGATCCTGTCTCTAAATCTTAAGATACCATCAAGCCCCAAAGTAAACTCTCTACATTGCTCTGTACCCAACGCTAAGGCAGAATTAGAATGTTATCAATGTCAATAAGATTAGCCAATTAAGTCTTTCATAGTTAATTTACTCTTTTCTTGTGTGAAACACATGTTAGTTTATCTCAAATTAAGCTTTGAAAGCCTAATTAACCAATTTGATACATCATTAGGTATAAAACCAATTCATATATTATCACAATCTTTCACAAACTAACCATCATATTTAAACCATTTCAACCAATATACACCAATTCCTCGTATTACACGCATCAATCTATTCAATTCCAATCACAATCACAATCACATAAAAAATTTACTAGCTTTCCTTAGTTTCTCAATCCAATCATAGCTTTTATTTTTTTCTTTTCACAGTTTTTATCATTCAAATTTATTGATTGTATAGTTTCATTTTCCTATAGATGTACTAATAGCTTTTAGTATTAGACATAAGTTATTTCTGATAAGGGTTGACGGATACTTTTCTAAGTCTTTCCCATAACTTTGACTACTTTCTGCTTTTTTTAGTTTTTACATTTTCAATGTTTAAAATTTTAGTTGAGCGTATATTGAAAAGAATACTTTATCTACTTTATGTACTATTTATCAACAAGAACTGAATATGTATAACATGCCTAACAAAATAAGATGAAAATAAATTTAAAACTATTGCGGCCAATGTCAACATGAAATATAAATGAATTTAAATTTTATGCAAATCATTAATTGATATAAATATTTTTCCATTATCAATTTATTTTTAAATCATTTCAAATATTTCCAATACTTGTTTGATCCATTACGTTTCCTTTGTGATGATGAGGAACCCAGTCGGTCTTAAATTAATGATGTTAATGGTGTGTTTGGTGACGGAGCTTGTTTATGTTTTGTATATTTCTCTAATCACATGTCCAAACAACTTTTGGTTTTATTTTAATTTATCAGGATAGACTACACTATCTCGGAAAGTGGTTTATAACCACAGTCAAAACCTTTTTTTTTTTTTTTTACTGCTCTAATATATTTTGATTGTAGAATCGAAATTTAATGTCCACAATAATTGTTGTTTTATTTCTTCTGTACACCGATGCAGTCTATTTTTATATAATCGCAGTTCATCTTATTGCAAAACAGTGATCATGCACAAATCATGATTTTAATATTTTTATAATGATAATTCATGACCCTAATGCCAACCATCCCTCCTTCATTAAGCCACTTTTTGGGGGCTTCTTTGGATCTAGCACATATAATACTTCAAATGAAAACAACTCAAAGTAATTTTTCTATAGGTCAAAGTTAACGGAAAATTCATATTTGTTTATTCATAATAACATAAACAGCCTTGTTAAAAAAAGATGAAAAATAAAATCACAACTATGGCAAATGATGGCATAGCACTGTGGTGAGAATTGCATAGCTCGCAAAAAAAGAGTATTTTTTTTTTAGGAAAAACTTCTTTTAACAATACTTTTTTAATAACTTTTTTGAAAACGTATACTGTGATTGGTTCGTTTTAAATATTTTTTAAACATAAATTTAAATAGACCAATAAAATGATAACACGTGTTTCGTTGTAAAAAAAATTGTCAAAAAGTATTGTCAAAATATCATTGTCCATTTTTTTATAAGCACTGTATTTGTATTATGCGGCAAAATTCACGAAAGATTCTGCAGCAATGTATTTTACTTTCCTTTTACTTCTATCGTGTTTTCTCGTCTAGATTTACACAACTCCTAATGATATTTTTTTATAGTCTTTCAGTCTATGTTCAACATTTTTCATATATATTATGAAATTAATTAACATGATTTGACTTGATAGTTATTGCCACGTGGAAGTGAATTCTACGTTACTGCATGCTGATCTCTTAGTTTAGTCTCCAACTTGTAAAAATGGCCCTATAAATGGCTTCCTAATCCCACACCACCTTCACACCAAATCCATTTTCATTCATCGAAATTCTAAGATGAAGATGATTTACACTCTTTTTCTTTTCGCTCTTCTCTCGTCAGCTTGCTGCTGCCATGCTTTTGTCAATGATTTCTGCGTAGCAAACGTAACGGGTCCTGTTGGCCCTTCAGGCTATGAGTGCAAGCCACCCAACACAGTAACAGTGGATGACAAATATGGTGAAAAGGAAATAAGATGCATAGAAAGAGAGAGGGAAGCACTTCTCCGATTCAAGGCTGGCGTTGTAGATCGCTATGGCATGCTCTCTTCTTGGACCACTCCTCACTGTTGCCAATGGCAGGGAATTCGCTGCTCCAACCTCACTGGACATATTCTAATGCTCGATCTGCACGGAGAAGTTCATCAAGAAATTTCTTTCAATTATTACACTGAATTTTGGTCAAAACGTTTTATCAGCGGAGAGATCCACGAGTCGTTGATGGAGTTGTCACAATTACAATATTTGAACCTCAGTTCTAATTCTTTCCCAGACAGCATTATTCCAGAGTTTCTTGGCTCTCTTAGCAACTTGAGATACCTCGATCTTTCATGGTGTGATTTTGACGGAAAAATTCCAACCCAATTAGGGTCTCTTTCTCATCTGGAATACTTAAATCTCGCTGGTAATGTTTTGGAGGGTCCAATCCCTCGTCAACTTGGAAACCTCTTTCAATTGCAACATCTTGATCTCAGTTACAATATTTTTGAAGGGAATATACCAAGTCAACTTGGAAACCTGTCAAACTTACATGAGCTTTATATTGGAGGTGTTGGCGCTCTAAAAATTGGTGATGGAGGTCAGTGGTTATCTAATCTCATTTCTTTAACCCATCTTTACTTGACATCCATATCAAATCTTTATCATTCTCATAGTTTGCTGCAATTGATTGGTAAGCTACCAAAATTAAGGGAACTAAGTTTATCCGATTGTAGCCTTACTGATAATTTTTTCCTATCATTGAGGCCATCTATATTCAATTTTTCTACTTCTCTCACGCGCCTTGATCTATCCGAGAACACCCTCATGTCAACAATGATATTCCAATGGGTGGCAAACTTCACTCCCAACCTTGTTGAGCTTCACCTTAGTCATAATCACTTGGAGGGTTCTGTTCCAAATCACTTTGGTTTGGCAATGAATTCACTTGAGCACCTTAACCTCTATTCTAACAGATTCAAGGTTGAGGTTCTGCAATCTTTCATGAATATATGCACCTTAAAATCTTTAAACATGGGTGAAAACAGTTTGAACCAAAGTCTTTCATCAATTCTTCATAATTTGTCTAATGCTTGTGCTAGAAATTCACTACAAGAGTTGGATATGAGATATAACCAAATTCACTGTTCTTTACCGGATTTCTCCATGTTCACAACTTTGAAAATATTAGATCTTTCTGATAATCAATTATCTGGAAAGATACCTGAAGACATATTACCATCTCGGTTGGAGTCATTGTCAGTCCGATTAAACTTTTTAGAAGGTGAAATTCCAAAATCATTTGGAAATACACGCACCTTACGTTCATTGGACATTACTGGTAATAGATTAAGTGGAGAGTTTTCAATTATATTTCAACACTTGTCTGGATGTGCTAAAAACGTGCTACAATATTTGAAGTTGGGAGGAAATAATATCAATGGCACATTCCCTGACCTTTCAAGATTTTCAAACCTGAAAATATTGGATCTTTCAGGAAATCAGTTAACTGGAGAGATACCGGAAGGTAACCAATTGCCATCTCAGTTGGAGTCTCTCTCAATTCGATCAAATACTTTAGAAGGTGGAATTCCAAAATCATTTGGCAATGCATGTGCTTTGCGGTTGTTGGATATGGATAACAATAACTTGAGTGAAGAGTTTCCATTGATAGTCCATCACTTATCTGGATGTGCTAGACATTCATTGGAAAGCTTATATCTAGGCTGGAATCAAATCAATGGTACATTACCTGACCTCTCAGTTTTCTCGTCTTTAAAAAGTCTGTCTCTTGCTGCAAACAAGTTGAATGGGCAGTTTCCTAATGATATTCAATTTCCACATCAATTGGAAGGACTATATATGACATCAAACTCCTTAAAGGGTGTGCTAAGTGATTACCAATTTGCCAATATGTCAAAGTTATATTCATTACACTTATCTGGAAATTCTTTATTATCCTTGAAATTTACTCAAAATTGGGTCCCACCTTTTCAATTAAGGAAAGTAGGATTGCAATCATGCATCCTTGGTCCAACATTCCCCAAATGGTTACAAACACAAAATGAGTTTAGCTATTTGGATATTTCAAATGCTGGAATATCAGATATGGTTCCGAAGTGGTTTTGGACTAAATTAGCATTGCGAAAATGGGTTTCAATGAATATTTCATACAATAGTCTACATGGTATAATTCCGTATTTTCCAACAAAGAATCCTTATGATTCTCTAATTCTTGGATCAAATGAATTTGAAGGGCCTATTTCCCCATTTCTTAGAAGTTCCATATTGCTTGATTTATCCAAGAATAAGTTTTCAGATCTTTCATTTTTATGTGTGGGTGATCCAATTGGAATATTATACCAGTTAGACCTTTCAAATAATAATTTGTCTGGACAGATTCCAGATTGTTGGAGCCATTTCAAGTCATTAGCTTTCTTGGATTTGAGTCAAAATCAATTGTCAGGAAAGATTCCTACTTCAATGGGATCCCTCCATGATCTTCAAGCATTGTTTTTGAGAAACAATTTAACATATGGCATTCCTTTCTCCTTAAGGCATTGCACAAATCTAGTGATGATAGATATTGCAGAAAATAGTTTATCAGGATCTATCCCTCGTTGGATTGGGAGCAAATTAGGAAACTTGCAATATTTAAGTTTAAGAAGGAATCATTTCCAAGGAAACTTACCATTGCAAATTTGTTTCCTAAGAAATATTCAACTCTTAGATCTCTCACTAAACAAATTGTCTGGTCAAATTCTTAAGTGCATAAAAAATTTTACTTCAATGACTCAAAAGACATATCCGGAAGGAGGTCCTTCGCATTGGTATAGAGTTCAGACCACACATTTCATTGGTTCTAATATTTATGGTTTGAATACATTCTTGACATGGAAAGGTTCACATCAAATGTTTGAGAACAATGTATTACAACTTTTAAAAAGCATTGACCTCTCTGGCAATTACTTCTCAGAAGAAATTCCAAAAGAATTTGAGATCTTAATTGCATTGGTTTCATTGAATTTGTCAAGAAACAATTTGAGTGGAGAAATTCCTTCAAATATCGGAAAACTTACATCACTTGAATTTTTGGATATTTCAAGAAATGAATTAGTTGGTTCAATTCCTAACAGTCTGATTGAAATTGACCGATTGAGTATGTTAGATTTATCACATAACCATCTAGTTGATATAATTCCTCAAAGCACACAGTTACAAAGTTTTAATGCTTCGAGCTATGAAGATAATCTGAATCTATGTGGACCACCGCTTGATAAATGCAAAATAGCAATAGAAGAGCCAAAAAATGAAATTCAGGAAGATGATTATTCCTTTTTCAATCGTGAATTTTATATCGGCATGTCCTTTGGATTCATTATAAGCTTTTGGATGATAGTGGGCTTAATGTTATTTAGAAGATCTACTCCTTGAAGAAAAAAAAATATCAAACAAATGTTGTTATTAAAAAGTAACAATGTTCTGTAAGTACTGAAGGTTGCAAGAGGTTTCGAGGTAATATTATTGTAACATCATATTACTCCTTATATTTTTCATTGATTAAAATAGAATTAACAAACAATGATACTTTCATTTAGTAGTGAGTGTCGCTATAAATCTTATTTATATGGTCATCGTATATAAACTAAAATAGTACTTTCTTTACTCACTTTAAGACCTCAAATTACAATTGTAATTCCCCGTTTTCTCAAAACTTATTTTCCTTTTTTAAAAACCAAATAAACAGAAAAATTGTTATAAATTGTTTTTAAAAGTGTTTAAAATGGTATGCCATTTTAAGTTTAAAAAAATGACATGTTTGAGTTATTTTTGTTTACTATTTTTAATTTTCTATTGATAGTTTGTTCCTTTACATTCCATTCTTTTAATCTCTAAATACTAGATTTTTTATAATTAAGTTTTCAAAAAGTAATAAACAAAAATATCCTAAAAACACTCAGTATTTTTTTCATCTCCCAATTTCCTCTCGTTAAGTTACTCTCTAATTTTAACGAGATGATACGAATATACAGTTCTTCATATTATAATATATTGTAAGAAGTAAGTTTGAATAAAGATGAATTTTAAGTGGAAAAAAGTAGAAAATTTATATATACAAATATTGGTATTTATTTTTTTGTTGTATTTTAATTTTATTTTACTAAAATTTTATTTTTTAATCCTCCTGAAGTTAAAAAATAATCGTAACTTTGTTGTGTTCTCAGATGAAGAGGTGGCAAAACTCAAATTGAATATATGAGAATTCGGGTAAGTAATTAATTTCTTATTAAGAGTGATATCAAGAGTGCTATTGTTGTAAGCATGTTGAATGTTTATGTACATCTTTGTATCTATGTGTGGGAATAATTGCAAACTATGGAATTAATATTCAGTGAAGAAATAATTGTGTGACATTTGAGATTGATGTAGTTTACTGAGAGATACAAGAAGATGATAAAAAAATATGTGAAGAATCAATATCACATATTGTACAGAAGTACGTTATAGAAGATATTATTTAAGTTTTGTTCGTAGTACAACTCAAACACTAAACCTAAAATGTAATTTTGATTTATTTGTTTTTAATTTTGATTTATATAAGAAGCAAAGATTCGAGGAATGTCTTGACCTTTCATCTCTACAATATGACATGTAGAAGGTTACTCCCACAGAGTCAACTAGGAAAATGAATTCTAAACTTTCACAAATTGCTCATAAAATTGTAAGCATAACAATACACATTATAAAATAAAAGTTTGTTATCTATAACAAAAATTCCTATGGAAAACCAAAAATCTATAAATAACACAATTTTATTTACATATTATCTATAAATAAAATTCAGAGATAATACTATCTACAAATTTATCTGTAATCAATAGGTAATTATGTAGGTAATTATTTACAAATTTTCTTAAATAATTACCTACAATATATCTGTATGTAATATGTTTTATAGATTTGATTATATTAGTTTTTCAGTAGTTGTATAATTAATATAAAATTTTGGACATTAAAATTTCTCAAAAAGTTTTAAATAATTATTACAAGAACGGAAATGTAAAGAATTTATAATATATAATTGTGCTTAAAAAAATTATTAAAACATAAAAACTTTATTGGAGGACTCAATAAATAAAGCTCAAAGAAAGAAATACTACTCTTATTCTTTAACAAAATCCTAAATAAATACATTAGTTATGAAAAATAACAAAGTATTACCTATTTAATAACCACAATTTTAATATATATTTATTATAAACAAACTTAAGAATTTGGCATAGAACCATTTACGATGAAAGTGATAAAGAGTTTTCTGAACTCAGCCAACTCTAATGTCATATAGGCACCTAGAAAAATTACAATTATAAAACTATTACCATGTGCTTAATACAAAAGTTAAATTTTTCTTGTTTTCATCTTCATGGCTAACTTTCCTTTTATCACTTTTAAAAAATGAATCTATTCTTTTATTATTTGTCAATATACATATTTTTTTTTAAAAAAAAATTAAGGTTAAAAATTAATTTATCATAATTTAATAAAAAATTAGAAAAATAATTACTAAAAGAAAAATCTATGATAATTAAGCAATAATTAAAAAACTGATTATGAAAAAATATATAATACATTTTTTTCTAAATTCATAAAAGTCAATATACAAAAGGTTCATGATATAAAAAAAGTGCCAACTATTAAACTAATATTTCATTATCAAGTTAAACAAGAGAGTTATCCTTTAAAAAAATGAAAGAGAATATATGAGAAATGATAGAAAAATAGTGACTTTGTGTCTAAATTTCTTTTTCTTCAAAAAAAAAAAAAACCAAAATAGGTGAGAGTAAAAGAAGAGTAGAATCTATTGGAAACTCAAAAGACAATGAAAAAGAAAATAAAAGAATATCTTAATAAACATTTTTATTATTTATTATATTTGATTTAATTTTTTATTATTTATTAAAATTAAATGTTGTGCTTCATAAAAGAAATAAAAAGATACCCAATTTAATTTTCATAAATTCTCAATATATACTATATTTAGTTTAAAAAATGTCGAAAAATTTTGAAAATTTCTAATATATACTACATATAATTTAAAAATTTTCAAAATAATTTGAGGGCATGGCAACCCCTAGTCCCTTAAATGATCTCCCCTGGTTATTTGTGCTTTTGATTTGACTCTCTCTTATTCATGTTTTATTTTAGTAGTACTTAATTGACTAGCTTTTGTATGTTTATTTTTATTTCTTATACTTAAATAGAGTTTTCCCACTTTAAAAATACTAATGTCTTTTAATGTGGTTATTGTTGTCATTTCTATTGTTGATCCTCACAAATAATTTTATGAAATTATTTTCGATGTGTATTTTAATATTTTTAGTTGGTTTGTGTTATTGTCTTGTGAAAGTGACATCAAAGCTTTTTCATTTTAAAATATATTAACTTACTTGAATAATAAAAAAAAAATACTAAAATGATTGATTTAAATAAAAAGTATGATTTATTTTGTTCCAAAACAAATGGCTTCTTTTTGTCTTTACTATATAAAAACCGAATTAAATTTCTAATGAGAAACTGATAGGATTGGATTTTCGAAAAAAAAAAAAAAACTGTGAGTGTTAAAATTTTATTTATAGATACATATAAATTTAAGGAGTCATCATTATCAACTAATAGAGGTTTGTCAGAGTTTCTATCTATTTAAAGTCTCGAGGTTCGCCAGACTTTCTCTAGACTATGTGTAGTCTTTGGATAGTTCATTTGTAACCACTAGAAAAAAAAATGTTATTATTTACGGAAAAAATTTGTATGCAAGGTTTAAAATCCATAAATAATTTAATATTACCTACAAATTATATATAGACAAAAATTAATATATAAAACAATCGTAGATACATTATTTATCAATTTTTTTCGTATGTAATTAGATACTGAAAAATCCATATATAAATTAAATACGAAAATACTTATATATAATTACATACAGAGAAAAATCTGTAATGTTATTATCGGTTTTAAAGAGCGGTTTCATTTAGCATTGCACATACCATAATACAGACCTGTAATATACACAACCATCTACCATAATAGCTTTCATTCAACATCATACCAAACATTTCACATTTAAAATAAATATATATTACGTAAACATCATTGTCAAATAAAGAAAAAGTGTAAAAGCTAGAACTATTATTAAAACTTCTTCAGCTTGTGGGTGGATTGTAGCTATTTTGTTTTTTAACTTCTTCCCATATGCTGCATTTTTCTTCTCCAGTTGTTCCTGCTCACAAACACAGTGAAAAATCAAATGATAAAAACTAAAACTATTATAGATGAATTAAACACAAAATTATTTTAATTTAGGGTAGCGATATTTTAACAACACGTTTTTGACAATGCCACGTGTCACGTTGTAATCACTACAGCAAAAACGTTGTTTAACGTCGGTTAATCTGGGCTTTTAACATCACTTTCCCAACCGACGTCTATACGGGTGACGTCTATGTGACGTCGGAATTCATCCAATCGACATCTACATACACATCAGTTAACGATATCCATCGACATCTACATAGACGTCGGCTTATACTCAAAGCGACGTCTATTTACTCTATATAGACGTCCGCCTATTCCTAAACCGACGTCAACATGAATATATAGAGGTTGTAAATGACACTAATCGACGTCTATGTTCTTATAGACGTCGGACCATGCACTAACCGACATCTAACAAGGGCGTTGTGTTTTAGTGCAGTTTTGATCCAGACTTTCGGTAGCATTGTGTAACACTCTCCTCTCGCTAGTTTCTCCACACAAAAAAGCTTGCATCTTTTGAATCTTCCATGACATTCAACCCAAAATCGAACCTGGGTCCATGACTACTTCCCAGTATTCAACCGCAAAGGAAAAAAATACGGTGATACGAGAACTAGACAAGGACCCAAGTTCCATTTTGGGTCGGAAGCCATAGAAAACTCAAAAGATCACCACTCTTCTTGTGAGGAAGCAAGCAAAGGGAGAATGTTACACTATGTTACCCAAAGAAAGAATCAAAATTGCACTTAAACACAACACAAAGAAAGCAAATTTTAATCAGTTGAACGACAAGATAATTGATAAAAAACTAAAGAAAGTTTAAACGGTAAATCATAAAAAAAAACCACGCACATGGGATGCAAGAGAGAAAAAGGAGAGGACGAAGACAATAACATATTGAGAAACGACAATGCAATGTCGCAAGAGATAAAAAGTAGAGGTGCGCAAGCGAGTAAAAGAAGAGGAGAAGTAGAGAAAAAGGAGAAGAGATGAATACGAGATCAGAAACTGAATGGTGTGAAAAGTCTTCGGTCTATTTAAAATGAAATGGGGCATAAGTGTTTCAGGGGATCCGACGTCTATGAAGCTGAAAAGATTGACGTTTTGTTTTCCTGTCAGGATAGTTCACGTCGGTGCCCCTCACAACCGACGTATAAAACCCTCGAATTTGGTGAAAAAACAGGAACTTAGACGTCGGTGACCCTCAGAACCGACGTCTACATTGAAGAATTTTTGTCTTCCCGCCTTCCAGACAGGCCTTAGACGTCAACGTTTGACTACGTGACGTCTAATTGCCTGGGGAATTAGGTGAACAACATTAATTGTAGCCCAGTCGACGTCGCTTTTTCACGGGATCCGACGTCTATTCGACGTCTAAAGCTGAACCGGTTGACGTTTGATTTCCTCTCAGTGACGTAGACGTCGGTGGCCTTGCTAGCTGACGTCTAAGCTCCTAGGAATTTGATGGGCAACATTAATTGCAGCCTAGTAGACGTTGGTCCCCGTGAACACTGATGTCAATGGACTGTCTTATCACATACCTCAGGCAATTGGACGTCAGTTTGCGGTAGGTGCGACGTCTATGATGTCATAGACGTCGCCTGACATCGAAACTGACGTCTAGTTTTCCAATTTATTTACGATAATGCCACTGTGCAGTAATAGACGTCGGATTTTCACGGAACCGACGTCTAAGGGGTGACGTTAAATAACGTTTTTGCACTAGTGAATTGGCTGCATTTGAAATTATTTTTTAAAGGAAAAACTGATTTCGAAAACGGCTGAAACTTGAACATTTAAATATTCCGAAACTACCCTTCTTCTTTCAGCACTCTCTCATTCTTTCGAAACACACTCTTTCCTCTTTCCTCCATTTTAGGTTTTCACTTTCTCTCATCAAGTTCTCTCTTTTTCATTTTCTCTCACCAAGTTCTTTCTATCTGTCCATTTGGTGAAGGCCTCGTAGTGGTGGATTATTGTGCAATGGGTTCATCTAGTGATATTGGTTCTTCGAACAAGGTATGAACTTTTTCCCTTTTCCGTTATCGTTTTTTGGGGCTGGGTTTTTGGTTTTTTCATTTGCTCATTTTGCTGGTATGTGCTTTTGTTCATCTGGTGACATAGGTTCTTCGAACAAGATATGAATATTTTCCCTTTTCCGTTATCGTTTTTTGGGGCTGGGTTTTTGGTTTTTGCCTTTGGTGGTGATTTTGCTGGTTTTTGGTTCCAAGAGATTTGCCACTTAATTGAATTTAGCAATGGCTTGTTGTTCAATTTGCAATAATTTTATACTTTAGTTGTTACTTTATGTGGATAGTAGACCTATATTAGTTCCTAGTTTTATTAGTTGAAAAACTTATTTGATCTTATGAATAATGTTTGTTAGACAAAGTTCTTTTAGCATTTATAGGATCGTGGCTATGTTCTTGTAGTTTCTCGGATTGTGGTACGGAGTGAGAAGCGTGACATGTACATGCTTCTAGATGTAAACACAGAGATTTATCCTATGAAGGAAAAAAAAAGATTCTTGATGGCTTTGTCTCCTTCACTTGTTTTGAATACTAAGGTAAACTAATTCATTTACAGTTTCGTGCTTTACTGTGGTTTTAGACAATTCGAACGTAGTTCTCTTTACTCAACAATTTATTTAAACCTCTTTTATAATCCAATTCTTATATACGTTTTGTTTTCTGCCTGATCATATTGTGGACTTAGCTAAAAATTGGCTCATTGTCACTCGATCACATATATAATGGAAGGTTCTTTTTTATGGTGCTAGCTAAACAACATGAACTGGTTAAGGTAGATTCAAACTGAAAAGGCACCGAGTCAAATTAAATTAAATCGTACTGTAGTTGACAATGGAGAAAGGTCTCTCAGAATGTTACCCTAAGGTTATCTGCTTGCAAATGCACTTATTTAGAAACTGGAAAAAGTAGTTGTAATGCCTGGGATTAAACAAATTATAGATGGTTAAGGATTAGTGTCAGAATAAGTGAAGAGAAATTTAGCATGGTGTTTCAAGCTTTAACTACCATATGACGGTAATATATAAATATGTGAAAGGTATTTGTTAAATTAAATTCTTATGGGTTATGATATAGGGGGGTTTATCAAGGAGAGATTATATATGTGACATGAGTCTTAACAGACATAAGGCATTTGACACCACTTTTAACTTTGACTTAACTTGGATTATTTCCAACAATTTCCTCTCAAGAGTAAATTTTTTTTCATATAGTATATTTCCCCTCAGGTGTACGATGAGCTATTTATACCCTGTTGTCATGGTTATGGTAGTGTTGTTGTTATAGTGGTTTAAGTGGTCATACTAATACCTTTTTTTTTATGGTTATGATGTTGTTGTTGTTATATATAACCATACAAGTCAATCATCCTAAACCTGGTTATGATACCACTGAGTTATGTTATAGAGAGGTTTATTAGGAAGAGGTTATATATGTGACATAAGTCTTAACACACATAACCTATTTTTAACTCAACTTTAAGACAATTAGTTCTTGGGTCTTTCATGCATGAATTATTTCCACTTGGATTTATGGGTTCATGGGTTTACACTTGGACTATTCTCAACAATTCAATTATTTATATTTGTTGCAAAAATAGTGAGTACTTGCTTCACCCTGAATTGATCTTTCTACAGGATGGCTCGGTGTCAATTCAAGACAAGTTTGAATACATCATGCATGGAAGGCTGTATAACATTGAGGGATGTTCAAAACCTGAGTTTGAAGTGTTAGTACATTTTTTTCCATATTGGTGTTTCACTCCATTTTTTTTAAATTATCATCTGATGATCTAGGATGTTCAATCAAATCGTGCTTTACATGCAAACTGAATTAACATAAAAATAGTTTAGTTGCATATATATAAGCGTTATGTTTGTCTTCTTATTTCATGGAGTTTGATTAGAATGTTATTTACATTTTGCTTAATGGAGTCTATAATCTTTGCAATCATAGTATGATGGCAATTGTTTTTCTTTCATAGTTCTACCTTCTCAGTTTATGCTTTTGTTCTTGAGATTGGTCAATTCTCCAATCGAATTCTTTTTCTTGCACCAGGGAGGTATATGCATCATTTGGACTACTTCAGTCGATCGTAAACAGAGTAAGTCTTTATTTGTGTAAACATTTGATTAATATAGAATTTTGTGCATATAATTATATGAATAAACTTTCACAAGTTTTACATGGGTGGATCAAAATAATCATATTTCTAAAATTTCACAATACACAAATGAATATTGATTTTGATTTTTTAAAATATATTTAAAAAGTTAATATACTAATATTAATATATTTTAAAAATTAAATAGAAGGATAATAGACTCCTAAAACAATCATAACTTCTTTACACTACGATAAAAGCACGTATTACCGAAGGTTTATTACCGACGGCCTCGAGGCCTTCGGTAATGTATCAGTGAAATTAAATACCGAGGGATTTTGCCCTTCGGTAATGCCTGCGATGCTATAAGTTCAAAATTTGAGTATTAGTTCCTCAGATTTCCCAAAAGCATAACTACTTCCTTCCTATTCGTCAAACTCACTCATTGACTTAGGGTTTTAACTTTGGTGGCGGTCAACTAGTTCGACGCTACAGTTCGATGGCGCGAGTTTGGTGGTGTGGATGCTGACGGAGGTTCGTTGCTGGGTGGCGCTCTTCCATTCCTTACTCTCTGTTCGAAGCGGTTCGTTGGTTTGAAGCGTGAGGTTGTCGCCCTAAGGTGGTTTGAAGCGGTTGCTGTTGCGGACGCTGTCGGAGGTGCGGTGATGGCTGGTTTGCGGCTAGGGTTCGTGTTTTGGTCCTTGTGAGTGTGGGGGCAGTGGTGGGGGTTGTTGGGGTGGGCGTGTCGAGGGCGTTGCAGTGAAGTGGTGTTGGTTTGGCGACTTGGTTTGATTAGGCCGCAGATGTTGTTGTCGGAGATGTCAAGGCGGAGAAGGAGGCAGAGGGAGAGGGAGGATGTTTGCTGCGGAATCTCGCCGGAGAGGCCCACCACTCTACTATTTGAGGAGCACTCAACGCCGATTCACGCAGCAGAGCAAGCGTCGGCTCTGGTCCAATTGGAGAGAAGGTTGTTGTGGGTGTCGGTTTGGAGGTGAAATTGGGTAAGGGCGAGTGTATCATTTTGCCATACAGTCACAAAAAATGGTGAAGGCCAATGCCAATTGCAACAATGTGTTTGTGAACAGAAGAAAGAAGAAAGTGCTCATTATTTGGTTTGGTCACAGCTCCTACTTTTTCCATGTTGAAGAGAAAAGAAGGGTACTCTACTTTAAGTCATAAACAAGCAAAGTTTTATTGATTTAGTTACTATTTTAATGACTCTGTTAGGTTCTGAAACTGTGCATTGTGGTTTCTCATATGATGCGAATGGAATATATATATGCTCATTTTCCTCTATTTTCTTGTTTAGCAATGGAATTAGCTTTGTCTTTGGAGAAATTGGTGTTGATGCTTGAGGACATCTTGTGAGGCTTGTACACTGCAGTTCTTGTATCAACTCATTTTCTTTATTTGCCACTTTAAGAAACCAAATTGTATATTAACTGTACTTGATCATGTTATCTCTAAGGTTACTAAGGTAACATTGCTATAGCATAGGAATGGGAAAATGGATGTTCTATCTATGGTTTTCAAATCATTTATTGGAACTAGAAAAAAGTTATCCTAACTAGTGAGATAGGTTTGTAGGACAAATGACTTAATATTATATATTTGTTTATTGTTCATTTAGCCTAAAACCAACAACTGAATTAAAAATATGATTTTTCTAACTTTGGAGTTGTTTTTCTTGGCTTGGATTCTTCAAGGGTCACGTCAAAACTAAGGTATTATCCTAACAAATATGTCCGACAGTTCATGGCAGAAGCTATGTCATTTGTTTTGAGAAATTCCCCAGACGAGCAGCTAGAAAGAGGTATTCGTGCCATTGACTACTTTCAGTTTCTCTATTTTCTGTCTTGTCTTCTGTATTTTTAATGAGTTCCCATGATTTTTTTGGTATTGCTAATTAAATTGCTTTCTTGTTAAATCTTTCTCTCTGTAATTAAACTTTTGTTGATATGTTTTTATGATTGCAAAACTCCAATTTTGTTTCATGGGTCAGGAATCAGGAGATTGATTGACGATGCTGTAAAGAAGCCATCTCTGTGTAGAGAAGGTGTTGAGGCATTGCTCTTTAATATTATGAAAGGTTCCACATCCAGGTTCCATTCAAAAGCAGAGCGAGTGTTACAATTGTTGATCAGTGAAGCAATTTATCCTATTGGTGATAAAGCTAGCCAAGGTAAGCTTGTTCTCTTGTTAGATACTCTTGCATTTTTAACTTTGTCAAGGTAATCAGTAATTGATTGTTGCATGCATTTTTCTTTATCTCATTGTATATCCCTTGTCATCACCTAGTGCGATAATAAGCCTTTTATTGTTATATCTCACTAGTTTCTCTATAATCTTTATTACAACTTGGGGGATTCTTGTGACAGATTATTCTCTCGTATAGGATAGTGATGTTGTCATTACAGTGGTCTATTGACATTTGACTACGTGTAGATATAAGTTTGTGATTGATTTGTTGTCCATTGTACTATGTTGTTTCTTATACCTACCCGCTTGTAGCATTAGCAATATACTTTATAGAATAGGGGCATGTTCCATGGTTATGGTATTGGCATGCTGAACTTGTTTGAAATTTGACTTGCAGGTTGTAGAAAAGCAAGGATTCCAAGGCAAAAGCTGGTTAGTAACAGAAGAGTAATATGCTTAACAAATGTGGAGGCATTTTCCCTTAGAATAAGTTGGGGCATTCTTGGGGCATTTCTGTTAACTTCATTAGCATCATTTTGATATCAATTATGGGAAACGCTGCAGAGCATGCCAACTTAATCATTTTCCTTTTCAAGAACAAGTTGGTATGGTTTCCACATCAATTATTTTGCTAAGCATAATTTTCAATTTTGCATATAAAGTTAAGCTTGTCAAATGTATTTAACTTAAAAAATATATTTATGATGCAGGACATATCATTAGGTGTTGCAATGGGCTCTGCAATTGAAATTTCTGGTGAGGCTAAACTATTGTTAATATTAGTGTGTATGATTTAGTCCCACTCACGTACAAAACAAAGAGCCACCTCTTCTATCTCCTTTATCTCACCACCCAAATAATATATGTAAAAGGCTTTTCTACTTTGGTTTTTATTAGGATTATAACTTATGAACCTAATTTAAATTTAATGATAATACATTATTTAAATTCAAAGTAAAGCATAATTTAATATAGATTTCAAGTTTCAGTGCAATAGCATGTTTTTATCATGATTAATTTGATAGAAAATTTTTAAAAATGACACTAGAAAATTTATTTTTAAGGCTTTCTTTATTTTTCTTTTATTTCTTAATTTTCTTATGTTGTACATTTTTTCAGTTTATTTTATTATTTATTATATTTAATTTTCTTCTTTTTACAGGGAGATATGTTCTGTTTTGATTTAGGCTTTGTAGAGATGATTGGGAAGGGGAAATATTCAATCATCTTGTCCAATTCAACTTTTTGATATTTTCCACCCAGTACTTTTAATTTTTAAGCTTATTAAGATGCTCTATGTGGCAATAGATTTTGTTGTAGGACCAAGCACAGACTAGGGAGCGCCTCTACCAAAGCATGGGAGTAACGTTGAACTTTTAGTACATATTTCTGTTTTTCCACTGGTAAGCGATTACAGCTACTCTGTAATCGATTACACGGGCACATAAGTGCCAATCTAACTCTTTCTCACAACAACACTTGTATAATATAATAACCAACCATGTATATACTAAAGCAACATGACCTTGGCCATGAAAATCAACCTTTTAACTCTACATCCTTCAAAAAATCTTACCAACTTAGGACCTAAGTGCCTATCTTACTCTTCCTCACAACACCACTTGGAAGTACTCATGAAAACCCAATTCTGTGGACACCCTTATACCTTCCAACCACTACTAAGTTCAGCTACAACTCCTTCGTCACAAAAATCAAACAACCAAGTGAGGGTTCTTCGAATAATTTCTCCAAATGAGGTCCAACCCCTCAATGGGGAGCTCTGTTTCCAGGAAATGGGAGCAGCAATGAACTTTCGGTGCAAATTCGTGTTTATCCACTGGTAATCGATTACAACCTTCATGTAATCGATTACACAAGTAGCTAAGTGTCTATCTTACTCTTCCTCACAATACCACTTGGAAGCACTCATTAAAACCCAATTTTTTGGACACCCTCAACCACTACTAAGTTCAGCCACAACTCCTTCGTCATCAAAATCAAACAACCAAGTGAAGATCCTTCAAATAATTTCTCCAAATGAGGTCCAACCCATCAATGGGGAGCTCTTTTTCCAGGGCATGGGAGCAGCGATGAACTTTCGGTACAATTTCTTGTTTATCCACTGGTAAGCGATTACAGTCTTCCTGTAATCGATTACAGAAGTACATAAGTTCCTATCTTACTCTTCCTCACAACACCACTTGAATACACTCATACAAACCCATTTTTGTGGACACCCTTATAGCTTCCAACCACTACTAAGTCCAGCCACAAGTCCGTCATGAAAATCAAACAACCAAGTGAAGGTCCTTCAAATAATTTCGCCAAATGATGTGCAACCCATCATTGGGGAGCTCTTTTTCCAGGTCATGGGAGCAACGATGAACTTTTGGTACAAATTCGTGTTTTCCCATTGGTAAGCGATTATAGCCTTCGGTAATTGATTACACAAGCACATAAGTGTCTATCTTACTCTTCCTCACAACACCACTTGGAAGCAATTTACTATACGTATTGTTTCAGTCCTCAACAACATCAAATTAACTATAAGTATTGTTTCACTACACAAGTTAATGAATGAAATCACTCAACCAATAACATAGACAAAGAAAATGAATTTTAAGAATAATTAATGAACAATACTTTAGTTGTATTCATTTGTTATAATTCTCTACAATTGTGTAAATATTTTTAGTAGTGTAGTTTTGTACAATGTCTATTCATTTGCTATAAAATAACAATCTAAATCAACAACACATTTATGATGTTATAGTAATCCAAAATGTTCCAACGTTTGAAATCTTCGGACATCATCTTCGTCTAAGATCCAGTCATATATATACTCCTTTCTAAACGCAGTCAATTTTTCCTGAAAAGAACATACATGTTACTTTAGAAAAAAAATATTTATATATATATATATATATATATATATATATATATATATATACCCACACCATACAATATCTAATCAGAAGAGATCTAACTAATTAATACAATAGAATATATTTCTACACCAAATTATTATCACTAAATTACAAAATAAAACACCGCGACCCTATATTTCGTGCGTGAGTTCTAAAACATATGCAAGATCTTAAAAATGTATATCCAATACTACCTCTACATAATACTCCAAACTTGGAGTTTTAAAACATATGCAAGATCTTAAAAATGTATATCCAATACTACCTCTATATAATACTCCAAACCTAGACAAACAGTGACACATTTTTATGCATATTTTCTAAGAGTCTATCACTATATTCAAGAGAGAGTTAAGTTGTTTTGAGTTTTGATTTCTAATTAATGTAAAATTATTATATGTATTCATTAATTTATAATTTTATGTCTAAAGTTCACGTGGTGTCTCAATATTCTTACTAATTTTAAAAAGTTTAAATTATACCTTGATATGTGTGGCTTTTACTTTTTGAAATAACATATAAAACACAATATTGCTGTGCATGGGAGAAAAGACTTATGCAGGAGCATGGTGCATGACTTTTTTTGTGAGGGACATTTGCACACCACTTTCAGAAGGAGAAGATCAACTTCTCTACAATTACCTCTTCAGGTTAATTAATTGTCAACTTTAAGAGATGTATGTAGGAAATCCATTAAGCCAGGTATTTGTTATATATAATAATGAATCCTACATTTCATAATACTGTAATGGGCAGTGAGAGTATGTATGTATTCATTTCTCATAAATTAAAATAATTTATTAATATGATAGATTCACATCATAATAAGTACACGATTTCTATTTTTTAACTATGTTTTCATTGGACAAAAACCATATCAATACAGCTCCTAGATTGCTGAATTGCGAAGCAAACTTGCATGAATGAAATGCATAAATAAACCCAGGAAAGAGGTGCAAGCAATCTACCTGCAAGACTCGAGTAAAGCATTCTTTCTCTCTTGCTGTAGGCTTGCCAAAATGAACTGTCTGTGTTATGTCAATTGCGACATCAACATATTGAGCGCCACCCAATAAGAAAAATTTATTGGCATCCACAAAACTACAGCTCTCTAGTTCTATTTTGTAGTGTATGATAGCCCCATTTGGACCAGAACCTGAACCAATGAAATGCACAAACTAATGCCAAAATGAATTGGACCGCGAAGACTAATATAAGTAAAAATATAAATCGAAATACTGGTAAATATAAGTACTTTGAGGAATAATAGCAATGTATTTCAATATAATTATCATATTCTGTTACATATAATTATCAATATAATCTCGTACATATAATTATCTATTTTTAGGCATTCAAAAAATAAATTTTAAATAAAACAGATACATTATCTGAACTTGCAGCACGATCATGTAAGACACGATGATGCTACCAAGCATCTGAAAAACACTTTGGAGTGCAGTGGTAACTTTTGGCAACAGGTACCTTAACCTTTAGACAACCTAGGCACTGCAATGTGGCAGTGCGGCCTGCTCAGATGGATGTATACTACACAAACAGTCTTGGCTACACAATCTTTAGTTGCCTGCAATAGAAATCAATTCCATGAAGGTCTATTGTTCTTAGATAAATGTATTTCAATTACAAATATTCAAATGAAATCAGTAAATAAAGAAAAACAAAAAAGAGAAAATGACGGGAAAAAGATCAATCAAATATTAACCTAACATAAATTACAAATGGGGAGAATATTAAATTCAATGCATTTGCTAACAAAAATATATCGGTGATAAAATACGATAATCAATAACACAGGACATTCAAATAATCGTGAATAAAATATCCAATAAAAAACAACTTAAAAAGTGTGGGAATACGTTTTACCTTTCAATTAAAAAGAAAAACACGATGCAGAGATACTCACCAGCGCACCCAATACCCAAATCCACAACGACAACAACGAAAAAACCTAACTTTTCAGAGTTCTTCACCACCACACCCAACACCTGAAGGCAAAATAAACGGAAAATAAAGGCAGCGAACACAACACCTAAAGGCGCAATAAAGATATGGAAAAAACCTCTCCTTTTGACTAAACATTGCAACGGTTGCACAAAGCCAGACTTCCTCCAACGACTTCAATGGCTGATAGAGACAACGAACAAGTCGACCCAACCACAAAGAAAAGGGGACTTCTCTGTAGAGCTTGCGAGAGACTGATGATCAGAAAACCTTGAGAGAGATAGCTTCGTTTTTCAGAGAGAGCGTTTTTGAGAGAGAGCACTGAAAGGAAGAATGGAGACAAACTTTCGTAAGATTCGAAGGCCCTAACAGGTTTCACTGACATTCGTTCTTCCAATAATACCCTCCAAAATAAATTATAGTTATTTTAAAAATTCAATTAAGACAATCAATGAGACAATAACACCTGGCGTTGTCAAATTGTTGTCAAAATAAAGTTATCGTTTTCCTTTAATTTAATTAAATATGTAGAGTTCTCTCGATATATAGCTGTCTTAAAAATTTGGAGTCGTTCATACTCATTTGAACAAATACCTCAGTTCACAGATCCCTTAATTGGTTTCTCTAAAGCAACTTCTCTGGTCTCTGACAAAAACCAAATTAACAACACAACAATAATTATTATTGTTTGAAACTTTACAGCGATTATAATGGTGATTAAATAAAAGTGTGTGTGTGTTATGGGCATTTTATGTTTCTTGCACTCCTTGCACTCCATTCATTTTAAATTTCAGTTTCTTTCATATAATTAATACCCAACTTGAGAATTCAACTCTTAAGCATTTTCTGAAATAATTAGGTATCTTTTAGTTCAACTCATAATGCATATAATAGGTTCTTATTTCTCTGCATAGTAGATAGATTTTCACGTCAGTCAAATTTGCATTTACAGAGGTTACGATTGCATTTACATCTGCATTATAGTTTTATACTTCAATCTCTGATTCAGCTTTGCATCCTAGAATAGGCTATCATGCATTAATTTTCATTTGCAGCTATACTTAGTTTCAACTAGTAATTTATATAATATAGTCTAGTTTCAACTACTATATTGTATTTTCAGTTCCATTTTAGCATTATAGACTTGACTCAATCATCTTATTATGTTTCTAAACTCTTTAAAAAAAAATTCCTTTTTCTTAATCATATAGCTCACACACCATTAACATTCACCGGGAACGTATTAGCTATAATTTTGGCCAATTCTCAATTTAGCTAAAGATGCAAATTCCAATGATATCATATCAGCAACGATAGAAGATATAAATGATTCAGCCAAGTAATTTTCATCTCAAAGGCACCCACCTTCTCCTCAAATTAAACCAAACATTATCACTCCAAAAGACAAACAAGCACCTATTGCATGCATTGCAACAATCATGTTCAAATCATTCATTTCAATGTAACAACAACCAACACAATAGCATTTTACATATTAATTAATAAAGTCCTCACACCAACATATAAGTAATAATCTTAGTTTTTAACAACAAACTTTTACTATTTGCCACTCATGATCTATGTTTCTAATCTGTAGCTTGTGACTTAATGAACAGTAATAAGAGGTAGCCAAGCTAAGGGCATCTAGATGGAAAGTATAAAACTTATAGAGATCCTTGTTTTGTTGGTGACGCTTGAAATGTCATTTTAAAAGACAGAGAGATTAAAGCATGATGTTATTGTGCTTAGTAATATCTCTATCTAGCACTAGTACAGCGAGGGGATATTACCGTGGTTATTTTTTACTATACGTCGCGGTTTACGAACTGCGGCATATTTAGCCACGGTAGTAAGTCATAGACGTTAGGCTGCGGTTATAACCTCGGTCAAAAAGTTGGGGAATATGCCGCGGTTGTACAGGGAACCGCTGCCTAAACCCAATTTTTTTTTTAAAAAAATTGTTCCAGTATATGCCGCGGTTCGAACCGCGGTAAAAGACACAGGTATATGCCGCTGTTCTAGCACTAACCGCGACCATATGTCTGTTTTTTAAAAAAAAAACACGAGAACTATATGCCGCGGTTGGAGTAACAACTGCGGCATATTCCCCTGCAGTTTTTTTAAAATTGCAGGTCTGTTTTTGTGATATCCACTACCACAAAAACATACGTGCATATAAAAACATGTACATAAATTCAATTTCAACATAACAAACACATGTTCAAATGTATTTCAACATCAAATAAAGTACAAAGTCTAATAAAATACAATCTAATCAAATGCAATGTTTAAATCTAATAACTAAGAGCTATTGTACAATCTAATTATATACTTCGCAACAGCGTTCCTCATGAATAATAGTGGCTTCTCAGGAACTGGTGTAGTAGTCTTGAATTTCTGCATAAGACAATTCATATTAATTAGTGTATATGAATTCTACATTTGGGAAAAAATCAAAATTTGTTATAAAGTTAAATATTACTGTTTCCCAACGACTTGTGATGTGAGAACGAACAATATGGGTCATCCAATACATTACATAGTATCCGCACTCATATGACCCATTTTGTNTGTTACACTACAATATATCATCACAGTTGTAAATAGTTAGTGAATAACATTAAAATAAAAAAACTATAACAAAGTTTGGCTTTAGCATATGTCAAACCTTGAGAGAAATCCAAGCAATCTTTTTGTTAGCAATTGATCTCCCACCCATCATCATAATTGCTGGAATAGAACTATATATAAAAAAAGGTTTCAGCATTCATTTATATAACAAAGAAAGTCCAAACATTGAGGTTCTTACCAATCAATTGCTTGTCTGAGTTGTGTGGGAGGAGGCCTGTGCAATGAGCAGAACCACAAAGCATAGTTCTCTTGCATAGACATAACAAGAAGTTGCTAATGGCGCCTGAAATTCATAATAACTTAACTTTTATATATTAAAATCACATATGGAACTTTATTATGTTAACAAAGTTCACTTACCCGGATATATAAGGCAAAAAGTATATTTTCTTGCCACTTCCAAAACTTCTTATCAGATTTTGGTTGATCTGATCAAAATCATTTGATTCATGAATTGATTGGGGATCAATGAATCCATAATCATCAGAACGCCCCAACTTGTTACTAACCCCAGACATATACTTGAAATCAAAAATTAACTTTGATATAAGGATACTTGATATATAAATCAATTTTATATATAAATAATTGCTCATAGACTTACATCATCCATAGCTTAATAATTGAAATATTCAACTGTTGTGTTCTCGACGCAAGCTCACAGACATCTTGGCTATGAAGGTATATTGGGACCTCAGAGCCTG
>NC_028351.1:32256024-32257524 GCF_000741045.1 Vigna radiata var. radiata | reverse complement strand
GATGCAATGAAGCAAGAGGATCATCCTCAGATAGAGGAATCTTCTCCTGTGCCTGCGTCTGTTGTTACATGAAAAAATAAGATAAGTTTTGACATCAAAAACCTTTAAAATTGAGAAGTGTAAAGAAGAATTTCATACCAAGGGGTCAGAAACTGGTTTAACCAAAAATTTAGGCCAACTGATAAACGACTTAAATGCTTGTTCCACAGTGAAAATCTCTTCTGTGGCCAGAGGAACCGAGGCATCTGGTACGATCATTTCGTCCACTAAGACCTTCACCTCATCCTCTAATAGTTGCATACCATGGCATACAGTCGCTGACCTAAACTCTGTTCCATGAGCTACCAGGACCATCTGACTATCCTCTAAAATGTATAGCAGACATGGACTACCATCGTCCATGTCATCCTCTGGGATGGCTGGTGCGGAACAACTTCCTTTCCCGCTTCTCCCTGTCAGAGTAAATGTTAGATTATACAAAAGATAGAAATAATTGCACATAAATGTTTATTAAGTTTACCTGTGGGAGAGATAACAGGTTCCTGTACATGAGATGGCACCGGGCGCATGCCATAGCTCTGAAACTCCTGCTGCAACATAGCGCTGAATTCAGCCCTCATCTCTAATCTAACCTCGGCCCTGATCTCCTCTCTAAGGTCTTCTCGGACCTTTTTTCTGATATCTTCTGTCATCATTTCTCTTTGTGTTTCGTTGTATGCATATGAAGACTGACGAGAAGAGCTCCCAAAATAATGTTTAATTCCTACTCCAGGACCTGCAGCACGTACACGTCCAGGGTGCTCAGGTTGTCCAATCGCAGCAGCAAGAATATCCTGGCGACCCTCTGGAGTGAATTGACCTTGGGAGCTCTGCTCAACCAAGGTGTCCTGTAACATTACAAAACATCATTATTCTTTAAATAGTTTAATGTAGTATGTATAATGACAATACTTATTATTTTAGGAACAGTAATAACTTACAATTCTTTCAGAAATCTCCCGTGCAGTGTCGGAAGAGTAGGTGCCCGATGGTCTCATACGAGCCAACTTCCATTTTTCATATCTAGACGGTGGAGAAGGAGGCTAACGGGGGCTACCACTCTGAGATGGTGGTCTAGCATCTGCCTTTTACTTGAGGATTTTCTCCTCAAGCTTCCTATACCCACCACGAGATAATAGGTGGGGGTTTTTGTTTTGAGCACTTGTTCCTTGTGCTTTGCTACTAATTGCCTGACACATACACATTAATTAATTAGTTTATATGATATATATTTGTTAATGAGGAATTGAATAATATCAACTATACTAACCTGCCATTCATCTGACATCCGACTCTCTTTAAAAAGCCGCCAAGTCTCCTCATCAATGGACTTATATAAAGTACATGGAGTCTTATGTTTAAGGTGTCCATAGATGTATCTTGATGTCAACTTACTTTTAAAGTTTCTGAAGTTTTCAGCAACAGTTGACAAACACTTATTTCTAAGTGTTGCGACATTTG
>NC_028351.1:32252848-32255749 GCF_000741045.1 Vigna radiata var. radiata | reverse complement strand
ATTGAAAATTCATACATAAAGATATGGATTCATCATATGTATTGTTAACACTCAATTTCGTCCGGGTGTTTGTAACAATTGTTTTCCTCTTTATTTGATTCTTTAGTTTATTTGACTTGTTTATTTTCTTTTCTTATTCTTTTCGTTGTTAACTTTGGTTTTACTTTCTGTTTTTATTTTAATATAACTAGTATAATTAATCAAAATATAAAAATTAATTAATTAAAAAAAATAGAGAAAAAAGAAGAAAAAAGAAAAGAAGAGAGAAATAAAAAACGTGTCAAAAACACGTGGAAAAAAGATTCGAATGGCGTGAGGGAAGAAGGGGGACAAGTTTGTGAGAGAATTTTGGGGAGAGCAGGGGATTGAGAAAAAACGGTTTTGAAGAGGTTTTTGGGTGGCACGAAAGAGAAGAGAATTTTGGTGGATAAGGCAAAGAGAAATCAGAGAAGGGAAGAGGTTTTGGGGTTGTAGGGAGAGATCATCGGAGTTAGGCAGAGGACATCGGAGGTGACGAATATCAGAGGAATTCTCAAGTATACAACTTATCCTTTATTCTCATTCTCATGATGCATGATAGATATAAAATGATAGTGTTTCATAATGCATATGAATACTGCCTATAATCTGTTCAAAAACATTATGGTGTATGATCATCCTTTTTTTTTTCATTCTCAATCTCTATCGCTACTGGTTATCATGACCGAACTTCGATTTCAACTACACTACACACATCAACTTCATCTTGCTAAAATCTCAAACGGTTCATAACAGAGTCATCCTCTCCCAATAATTTCTACAATGTTTCATTTAATTTGATTTTCAAATCTTTGATTAACGATATGATGTACTTCCTCTCAAAAACATACAAATTTCTTTCTGGATATCTTTCTGACCTTGGCAAGAGATTGATAACATGACCTGTCTGCTTCTTCCATAAATTGTATCATTGTTGTCTTGTTCTTTGCTATCCATGCACGTGCTTTGTGATAAATGAGTTTTTGCTCGCTGGCAATGGGGTTTTTGTTGGGCAAATCGTGTGCTGATAATTGCGCCTACTGACAACCACCGTTCATCGTAATCGGAGACAACTCCGTTAATGGATGATGATGGGGGCGCGGCGAATGGAGTGAGGCACCTTCAACTCTGTGAGTCAAGCGCGATTGACGGCGAAGTAAGGGTTCTCTCCCTTTTGGCTCGCGGTGACTCCGACAACCGATGGTAAGATGTGGGGTTACAACCGGCAGCTATTTTCTTCCTCGACATCGGCAGCGGCGACCTGCTCCGGCGGAAGTGGCGGTAGCGGTAGGGTCTCAAAGTTGAGATCGCGTTTGCGTGAAGAGGAGAGAAAGTGTAGTGACGCTACTGCCGGCGGTGACTCCGGTTGAGGTGAGGCGTCGCCGGCGATGACGAGACTTGAGTTGTGGTGGTGGTGGTTAGGCGACTCACGAGCTGACAACGAAGAGGAATCCTATAGGCTTTCCGGCAGAGTGGGGGAGAGACTTTAGGTCTCTTGTCTGAGTGTGGAGTGTCGAATGAGGAAGGGAAATATGAACCCCTATGGGGTTTCTGAGCTTAAGGGCCTTGGGCCTAATTGGTGGCTGGGGTTTTCTTCCCTACACCCCTCGTTTTTGCTCTCATCACGCCCTCCATTCCCTTTCTGGCAAGCAATGAAGGGGGCCTTGGGCCCGATCAATATGTTATCCAGTGGCACCCCCAGTCTTCACCGTTACACGCCTTGGGCTTGGCTGGTGGGCTGGCTATTCTTCTTGGCAACGAGAAATTCCCATTTGCACCCCCTTTCGTTTCTAAAAAAAAGAGGATTGGACCAGAACATGCTATCTCGGGCTGCACCCCCATTTTCGGCCATACACCTCTACGTTATTGGGCCTGGGCCTGAGTGAGTTATTTGAATTGCACCTCTGTGTTTTATCTTTACACTCCTTTGCTTATTGGGTAGTTCTTTTGTTTTATTTTTTTTTGTGTTTTATTTCTTATTTGATTGTTAACATTTACTACATGTAACCCCCTTTACATGATCACCCCACCCCGATACCTTGTATAAAATAAATAAAATAAAAAAATATTATTTTAAGGGTTCTAGCACATGTGTGATCGCACGCATCGTCCTTATGCTAGAAAACCCTTTCCTTTTTATAAATAAAATTAAAAAATATTATTTTAAGGGTTCTAGCGTATGTGTGATCGCACGCATCGTCCTTGTGTGACAAAACCCTTTCCTTTCTATAAATAAAAAAAATAAATATTGTTTTAAAGGTTCTCAGCATGTGTGTGATCGCACGCATCGTCCTCGTGCTAAGAACCTTTTTCCTTTTTATATCAAAAAACAAAATACAAATTTCTCAAACAAAATTTTCCAACCAACTTCTCAAAGAACTACGTAACCCTGATTTCTCATTTTGAATGATAATACGTAGGAGCAAGGTTAATCCTTGTCCTGCCCAAAAAACTAAAAAATATATTTTTGTTTATTTATATCGTTGTTCTTGGGATAGCTAAACATTTTGCAAACCACATCTTTATTCGCGCATTTAATTAAAGGTACTGCCTTAGGGCAGGCGTTGTAGGGTGCTAACACCTTCCCTACACGTAACCGACTCCCGAGCCCAATCTTTGGTTTTATGGACTGAGCCTTATCCTTTTTTATGGTTTTTCCTTAGTTTTCCAGAATAAACTATGGTGGCGACTCCAAAATACTTTATAAAATTGTTTCTTTTTGGATCGTCGTCCCATCACGATTTTCCGGTCGCGACATGTATATTCCCTCATCATGATCTGACCGAATTGCACGTACATCGTCGTCAACTAGAGATTGGTCATCCAAGTTTGTTGTAGTTTGAAATGAATGGTTGTCAGCAATATGAATATTAATCAGATTGT
>NC_028351.1:32234363-32249143 GCF_000741045.1 Vigna radiata var. radiata | reverse complement strand
AAATGATATTTTTTACCATCAAAACTTTTTATCTCTAAAGAAATTTAGTCACAATTAATATATTTTGTAAAAACCCATAAACATTTTCCATTCATCTTATATTATTTTTGGGCGTTGTAGGGAACTTTTGGGGGCAACCCAACCAAACTCAACATGCACAACATCACACCCATGAATTGCTATTGAAATGGAATCGCATAAATCAAAAGGAATCGCATAAAACTAGAAATCAATTGCAAGAACATTTCATCCACCAATCAATCAGGTTAAGCAAAACGGAAAAATCATTCGCATAAAACAAATATTGATATCAAACCTGGTTGGCGCGGCGGAGAAGAAGAGTCACGACGGAGGTGCGACGGAGAATAATATCTAATTAAAATCAACTATCCTATATCTAATGTAAAAGAAAAAAAAAACTAAAAATAAGGAGAATAATAAATGCTATAACAATAGCACACAAAATTTTGAATCCCCACTTTTTAGTTTATTTTGTACATGGTGTGGGCAAGAATTATTCCTGAATGTAAAACTTAAAAGATTATATAACTAGCATTGTTCACACTATATGAATATTAAGGAGAAAAATTGAAATTTGAACTTTTCCTAGCAACTAAACAGGATTCATCATGAATATATTGTTTTGAACTAAGAACAATATAGTATCTTTGGTTTGGGATAAGAAGAATCACTGGTACAGACCCAAATTTAATTTATGAATATAATATATTAATAACTTAACTGAGAACCATATATATGAATCAAAATACATAATCAATGTTCAGTCAATACATCCACAGTAAATTAACTATGTTTTTAGCTATGGAGAACCACTAATATTTACTCATAGATAAAAACACATTCCCGCTTACAATAACCTAGTTTCCTTACGGCGGAACAAAAACAAACTCTGCACCAAAGAGAAGCAGAAAGGGTTATAGAACGATGTACCTCAGGTTGTAGCACGAGTGAAAGCTTCACCGTCGGCCGGTCCACACAACCACCGGTGCAGCTCCATCTGCCTATGGCTCCACGACTACGATTCTGAAAAAAAAAATGAACCAAGACCAATCGAAAGGAGAAATCAATGAAAAGAGAAAATATAAGAAAGAAGAAAGAAAGAGACAAACTAGAACCAAACAAATGTGCGAGGAAGAAACAAAGATGAATTTTGTGGGGGAATGAAAATGAAGAAAGGAAGAAAGTGGTTTTAGGGTTCAGAGAGATTTTTTAGAGGGAGGAAGAGTTTAGTGTGATGAGATTTTGGAATTGGGGGGAATAAAATTTTATAATTGGGGGATTTTTAGAGGGAGATGAGATTTTGAAATTTTGGGAATGAAATTTCACAACTGGTAAAATAATTAGTCTAAAATTTTTAAGAAGAAACGTACAAAATTAGGAAAAGATAGAAAGAAAATATATTATTATTTGAAGAGGTTATAAACCTCTCTTAAAAACAATTAAAACTCCAACTATCATTGACAATCAAATAGTTTAAATTAAACATTTTAAAATATGTCAATTTAAGGGGGTTTTTTATAACCTCCCTAAAATAACCCCCTCTAAATAAGCTTTTTTTTGTAGTGGAAGGATTTTGGTCGTCGGTAATTACCGAAGGCTTTTGGCCGTCGGTAATTACCGAAGGATATAGGCCTTTGGTAAATCCGTCGGTAAATGTCGCGACCTAGTTCATCTTCTTCCTTTTCCTTCCTCGCTCTGCGTCATTTTTTTTTCATTTCCACGAACTCCACCACCAAAAAACCATCACGCGAATAACCGTAGGGAAACATGGAGAGTTGAGCTCGCCGGAAAAGTTTAGGACCGGTGATGTTGTGTCATTTTATCATGGAGAGTTGAGCTCACCGGAAAAGCTTATGACTGATGATGTTGTGTCATTTTATCATGCACAGTTAAGCTCGCCGGAAAACTTGAGCTCGCCGGAAAAGTGGAGCTCGCTGGAAAAGTTAAGCTCGCCGGAAAAGTGGAGAGCATCCCGTGATGGTGGAGAGTATCCTGCGACGGTGGAGAGCAACCCGCAATGGCAGAGAGCTGAAGCCACAAGACGGTAAGGAGAAATGAGAAATGAGTAGTGGTGGTATGAAACTGAGATGGTAAAGAAAAATTAGGAGAAATGAGTGTGTTTGCCCATTATATTGACACTGGAGGCGGAATTTGGGCGGGAAAATTTCCGCTTTTTTTACCGACGGCCCAAAGCCTTCGATAAATTCGTCGATAAGTGACATTAAAGTTACCGACGGGCATGAGCCTTCGGTAAATTCGTCGGTAATGTCGGTAAGTGAAATAATGGACGGGAAAATTCCCGCTCTTTTTACCGACAGCCCAAAGCCTTCGGTAAATCCATTGGTAAGTGACAGTGCCATTACCGACGAAAAAGGGTCTTCGGTAAATCCTTCGGTAACTGACATTGTCACTTACCGACAGACTTGCTGAAGAAAATCAAAATCCCTCGGTAAAGTCGTCGGTAATGGAATATTTACCGACAGATTCATTTCCGTCGGTAAAAAGCCGTCGATAATATTAATTATTTTTGTAGTACCTGATGATAATATATTCATTGGAAGGATTATTTCTATATATGAATCAAATCAATGTCACGCTACTGACTTCTTAAAGCTCACATCTTTAAAAACATCATATCTTTATGAATATAAGCTAAATGTTGAGAATGTTACGGATGTTCAATTTCCACTTCAATGGGAGGAGCTCTAAATGCATTTAAATTCTTTAAAAGATGTGCTTCGTGATTACCATTTCACTAATATTTATAAGTTACATGTATTAGATTTAAAATAATTCATTATCTTTGTAATTTACCCAATTCACTTTTGAATTGTTCACCGTAAAGTTGAGATATTGGAAACTAAGTCCAACATTTTCGACATGGTCGCAGACACAAATAAATCCTTTTATATTGACATTCCAAAAGCTTCAATATTAAATATTGTTCCTAAATGGTTTTGAGATAAATTATCACTACAACAAATGATGACAATGAATATTTCATACCAAGATCAAAAGGGAATAATTTCAAATTTATATCTTCTAATTCCATGTCACTTGAATCAAATTAATTTGAAGATTATATTCCTTTATTTCTACGAAATTCTAAAATTCTCGATCTATGGAAAAATAAAATTTTAGATCCTGTTGCTTTTTTATGTAGAGATGATACCATCCAAAATTTGTTCTTTTTAGATCTTTCATAAAATTAATTTTTATAAATGTATATTTATTTAATTAAAAAAATCTTCTTTTATAAATTTAATTTTGATAAATGTATTATTTGGTTAAAATAATTTATGTAGTAAATTTTGTATGTAATAAGTTAGAAAAATAAAATAAAATAATAATATGATAGTAGGTAGAAATATTTGAAAAGAAAAATTTAATGTAAAGTGATAATAATAATCATACATATTAATAATAATCATAAGCAATAAACCCTTTCAAATAGAGTAGTTTCCAATATCCCTTAGAATAGTAAAGACAAGCGGACATTGAAAACAATTAATAAGCAACCTTGGGTTTTGTAACACCTTTAGTTTCCTTTAGATTTTTTTTTTTGATGGGGACAAAGAGAAAGAAACTGGAACGATACGTGTGCTCACAGACGGGGACAATGATCCTTTATGGAACTTCTGATGATTACTTTTCTTTAGTTTCAAGAATTATAATTTGGTCCAATCAAGAAATTAAATTATTTTTGGGCTCTACACAATAAACCTTTCATCACATATATGTCCCTAACACAGGTTGTTGCTTTGACAACTATTGACATGGTGATAGCTTCTTGTCTTATAACATTTCACACTATGGGAAACTGAGCAATGGGATATATCTAGTTGACATCTTTCTTTATCCACAAAAGATATCGTAGTTGTTGTAAACAACTATCTCTACCGTTAGAATTAGATATTTTACCATTCTAGACAAATATTTTATTTATTCATTCAAGTATAGGATCCTTATATATTTTCTTGTACAATTTTTTACTTTAGCATTGTCTTTTCTTGGATATAGAAACCATTTAGCTTGAAGCCTGTCTTATTTTTGATAAATTTTGAAAGGTTTCAGTGAATTAATCTTCTATTAAATAGCTGTATATGTTTTATCTATTAGATGGTTTTCGACAATTTAATTGTTATGTTGACTTTATCGAAACTCGTAACTTTCAAAGGAATCACCTATTTTTTTTTGTTATAAAACCATAAATTACAAATGAATTTTTTCGTATATAATTACATGAATTTTTTCTATTTAATTACATACGGATTTTTTCGTATGTAATTACATACGGATTTTTCCGTATGTAATTATATACAAATATATTCATATGTAACTTATCTACACATAATTTATATACGGATTTTTGTCCTTATGTAATCCATATATAACATGAATTTATATACGGATATTTGATGTTATATACGGATTTTTCTTGTAGTGCTAGAGAATTTGCATTACCTTTGAAACAGGATAAAAGTAAAATTGATAGAATTAATATAAATTTTTAATATAAATTGATAGCGATATCTATGAGTAAGATGTATGTTTATACATTCAATTGAGATATAGAATGCCCTAAGTATCTATTGGTCCACACAACCACACACCGTTGTTGCTCCATCTTCTTGTGGTTTCGTGACTGCGAATCTGAAAGAGAAGTGAAACATGAGCAATCGAAAGGGGAAATCAAAGAAATGAATGAGAAGAGGAAAATAGAAGAAGGAAGAAAGGAAGAGACGAACTAGACGAACGTGAAAGGGAGAAAGCACAGTAGGTCTGAAATTTTGTTACGAATTTTAGAGTGGAACGCAAGGGACAAATGCAAGGGAGAAAGCGGTTTTAGGGTACACAGGGACTTTTAGAGGAAGGAAAGGTTTAGGTAGATAGGGTTTTGGAAGTGGGGCAGAAAATTTTACAATAGGGGAAAGCAAATTAGTCTAAATTTTTTAGAGGGAAGTAATGTAAAAAAATTAGGAAATAAAAGAAGAAAATATATTATTACTCGAAGAGGATAAAAACCTCTCTTGAAAATAATTAAAACTCCAACTATTACTGTTAGTTGGATAATTCAAATTAAATATCTTAAATTATGTTAATTTGAGGGATTTTTTTATAACTTTCGCAAAATAACCCCTCTAAATAAGTTTTTTTTTTTGTAGTGTTACGATAAAGCTTCCATGGACATGGGGGGCGGGTAGAGTTGATGAAACATCATATCAAGCTGTCCGATTAAAATTATAGCCATATTAGGTTGCGATAAGACAACGTCCAAGATGATTGGCCATGCCTTCAAGGTTTGAACAAAGACACAATATTCATTCAAAATCATCATGCCAAGGTTGAGCACATTACAAAGCAAGAAAGGTGGGGGCTAGGCGACTAAGTGGCATGCTCGTCTGGTTCCTTGTGGTTAAAGGGTGATGCCGCTCGGACCCATGGTAGGCAGCAAAATATTTCAGGTATAGGTTAAGATCCGTTACTCAAAGTTGTACGAGGGTCCTCCATCATCCAAGTCATCCTTGTCCAAGCTGTATGAGAGAGAACTCCAACGCGACCTTTCAAATATATATTTATAAATATTATAACGAGTTTACCATTAGGTTTGACCCATAAATGTTATTAATTTTCAATTAACGAGTACTATTCTTCTTAACTACCCTTTAGTATTTGTTATTGCTCATAATAATTATTAATTAATGATTGTTTTAGATTGGTCATTTTCTTGCTGAGTGGTTGACTGTCCTGTCGTTGGCTGACCGGGTGGTCATACAGCTCACCAGCTCACCGAGTGGTCATACATACACCATCTAAAATGTATTCTATTTAAATCTTTGATAAAATTAATTTTTATAAATGTATATTTATTTAATTAAAAAAAAATCTTCTTTTATAAAGTTAATTTTGATTAATGTATATTTTTTGATTAAAATAATTTATGTAGTAACTTTTGTATAAAATACAATGTACAAAACTATATTGAAAGTCATTGACCATACATTACATATGGTATGAAAAAACATATTCTATCCAAGTTATTCATACGCGGACAGTAAATAGATAATCATTTTCACTTTTTTCAGAACTTTGGATACGTTATCGTTTTACACATTGCTATGACCAATATTTTCTTTTTGACTAAATGTGATTATTTGATTTGTTTCTAAGTCTTTTGGTGTTAAAGTGATACATACGACTAATGTTTTTGTTTCCTTCCAACAAAGTTATGCATTACTGAGAGAGATTTCAGTTACTTTTGAAAATTTAAAGCATTACACCACTTTCCCTTAATCAATTTTATGGTCTAAGTCTTTTCACCATCTCACACCACTTCACTTTTTGCGTAATCTATAACGTAAATCATTGCCAAGGGTGTGTAAGTTTATGTCAAACAAACATGACATAATATACCGAAGAATGAAAAATTATATAAAAATTGGGATGTTTTAAAACCAATAAGGAAAATCTCATATTTTCCTGATTGCAATGAAAGTGGCTCTAGTGTCTTGTGAAATTGATGTTAATTTTATAAGGGTGATGCTAAAATGAAAACTGATTTTTAAGTGAAGTTTCAAATTTGATAAGCTTTCACTTATATCAATGTAAATGCAATATTGCATGGAAAAATTTGATAGTCTTTTCGAACAAGTGGTGTAAACACCATCCCACTATCATATCTAAAAACATAGTTCAAACATTGCCCAAAATAATTACCTAAATCTTAAGTCATAATCCTTTTTTGATTTATAGATTGTGATCTCTTATTAGAAAGCTCCAAAAACTCATTAAGAAGACGGTGGAGATCTTTCTTGCAAGAGTTTCTTAAGGAGGAATTGTGTTGTGCATATTGTTTGATCAAGACTTGCACATTTGGTGTCATCCTATTGATCAAGACTTGTTGTTCAATCTGCTGGAGATTTGTTTTTCCTGTTGGCATTACAGGAGGTAGACTCGTAGAGTCTAGACACTTTGAGGATTGTTCAAAGTGGGTTGAAGATTGCAGAAGAGGAGATATCTTGTTGCAAATCTTTGTATTGTTGCTGCCTATATTTTAGTTAGAGGGTTAGATGGATTGTCTATATTTTTGACGTTGAAGTCTCTATAGAAATCTTGTTGTAAAAACCTTGACTATTATAGTGCATTGGCTTCCTGGTGGAGAAAGGACACTGGATGTTGGCATTGAGGTCGAACCAATATAAAAACTCTGTGTTTGCTTTCTCTATCCCTACTCTTTTACATTAAGTGTTGACTTCAATATTTGCGTAGTCAACTTTGCATTTTCGCTGCACTTAAATTTTGATAACTTGCGATTCAAGAAATTTTGTAAAGGTTTATACTTTGTGAAAAAGATTTGAAAAAGACTTGGATTTTTAAATCTCACCAATTCACACCCCTCTTGGTGTTGAAAATGAGTCAACTTGTTTTCCAACAATTGAGTATCACTTCCGTAGACAATTCGTCTGTTCTATTAGCAAGAGACATAAATTTCAAATGATAATATGAGACTGACTTATTTTGTTACAACTTAAAAAATTCTACCATAGGACAACCAAAGAGGGCCAAACTGAGATTTTAGAGCTTGGGTTAGGGTTGAACACGTGGTAGTTGTCTCAATTTTTTGGAGCATTTGAAACCACGACACACGACATTACGCCATTTTCAAAATGCATAGATTCAATTGAATCACATTCTGTATCTGGTGTACTGTGGTAATTCTTGGAAGTCCCACATCAACTAGAGATAAGGCCATATGGTGTCAGAGGCATGGTTAGAGCCTATCAGACCACCCATTTCTACTATCACGCTCGAGATGTCTATATCTCGGCGTGAAAGGAGTGTGTTGGAAGTCGCATATCGACTAGAGATAAGGTCAATTTATAATATATAAGTGGGGTGCAAACCTCCATTTACAAGCCAGTTTTGTGTGATTGAGTTAGGCTTAAAAACCCACTTTCAAATATTAATGAATGAATTTTTCATCTTTAAAAATCCATTCTAGTAGTGAAGATGATCCATCGTAACGAGGAAAACATATGGAAATGTCCTTGACCGGTGAAACCTTCGTGAGCGCAGAAGTGTTCACTTTTAAATTTGAGTTGAGGGGCATCCATGGGTTTGAGCCGAATTTTTCAATAATTATTGCAACGACAGCTTGATCTCCTCTATCGTAGTTTCTTGAGCATGATTTTGTATTTCCATAGTTTTATAAGTAAATTGGGAGATGAAATGTACATGCAACTTTGTTCCACAACAAAATTTCACTCATCCCCTTTTTATGAACAAAATCATCTGAAAATTGAAATAAGTGTCTTATATGAAATTAGAGGATTCTTTTCCTTATTTCAAGTATATTCATCCTTTGCAATCTATAACTAACTATTCTTACACGGTAATGAAACTCAGTGCAATCTACTAGGAAAAAAAAATCTCAGCCAAGGGAAAGTATGTCTCTTCCACTTATCAGTACCCCTTCCCAAATTTTTACTATATTAGTGCAATTTGGAAACAAAATTACTAAAATGTTTGAATTTTTTTTCAAAATTACTAATGTACCCACCTTTATAATTTTTAACAAAATTTAACCATTCAAATTGCACTAGATTGGTAAAATTGCCGACTTCGGCATTGACCAGATATTTATAAATATTGTGCACAATAGGTACAGACTGTGCATAAAAAATGGAATGCACACAAGATGTAACTACACATTCGTAGTTTGAACAGACTACAAAATTGTAATGGGCAGGGAAAAGTAAGAAAACTGAGCATAGTTATAATGAGGAAGTGGTTGCAGAACAAAAATGTATTTAGAAAATTGCTTGTAAAGGAGGATATATATTCAAAGGAGTTTTGCTCTCCTTCGTTGAAAAAACATACTTTATCAAAATTATTACTTTATTTAATGTTTAGTTATAAGATAACACGAAATTTAGAAGGTAAGATTAGTTTTAGTATGATAGAGATATGATTTGAATGACGTAATATAATTACGTTAAGTGGGGAAGAGTTGACAGAGTTGAGTATGTTCATACGCCATTTTTCACTTTTTGTAGAACTTTGGTTACGTTATCGTTTTACAAATTGCCATGAATATATTTGTTTCTAACTCTTTTGGTGTTAAAGTGATACATATGAATCATGTTTTTGTTTTCTTCCAACAAAGTTATGCATTACTGACAGATATTCCACTTACTTTTAACAACTTAAAGCATTACACCACTTTCCCTTAATCAATTTTATTGTCAAGTCTTTTCACCATCTCACCACTTCAGTAATATAACATAAATTATTGCCAAGGATGTGTAGGTTTATGTAAAACAAACATGACATAATATACAGAAGAATGAAAAATTATATAAAAATTGGGATGTTTTAAAACCAATAAGGAAAATCTCATATTTTCCTGATTGCGATGAAAGTGGCTCTAGTGTCTTGTGAAATTGACGTTAATTTTTTAAGGGTGATATTGAAATGAAAGCTGATTTTTAAGTGAAGTTTCAAATTTGATAAGCTTTCATTTATAGCATTGTAAATGCAGTATTGCATGGAAAAAATTGAGATTAGGTTGTATTTAGTTTTCTGTAATGCGATTACCCAAGTTTCGTATTCTTTTTGAACAAGTGGTGTAAAAACCATCCCACTATCATATCAAAAACATAGTTCAAACATTGCCCAAAACAATTACCTAAATCTTAAGTCATAATCCTTTTTTCTTTTAGATACAGTAAACTACTGAAATAAATTTTGAACTCAAAATACAAATTCCTAGAGAATTTGTATTTTTGAAACAGGATAAAAGTAAAATTGATATTAATATAAACTTTTAATATAAATTGATAGCGGTATCTATGAGTAAGATTTATGTTTATTCATTCAATTCAATTGAGATATAGAATGTCCTAAGAGTATCTGCCGGTCCATACATCCACCACCATTGTTGTTTCGTCTGTCTGGGGTTCCGTGAATGGGAATCTGAAAGAAAAATGAAACATCACTACAGGAAAAGCGCGATTTACCTAGGACATATTACCGAAGGCCTTGAGGCCGTTGGTAATGATATGCTTACCGAAGGCTTTTGAGTCGTCGGTAAGTTCCTCCCTGATTTAAAATCTCAGTTGGGGTTTTCGTTCCCCAATTTCACTTTCTTCACCCTTCGTCGAGTTCGTCGTTTTCTTCAGACATTTCCCTCCCTTTTCACGACCCGCCTTTTCTTAACCCTCCCTCACTTTCTCGGATAGTCCTGGTGGTCGTGATTCACGGTGGTCTTGGAATAGGGTTCCTTCACGGTGCGTTCTGGTTTGGGAGTCTTGGGCTAGGGTTCGAGTGGTTGCTGCGTTGAGGGCTGGTGGTGTCGAGGGTGAGTATCAGCATCGCGTGGTTGCAGGTTGGAGACGTTGTGAAGGTGAGTGTGTTATGCATTTCTGTTCAAATGCCATTAGACAAATGAACTAGCATCTTGTTCAAATACCAAATCGTCTTTTTTTCTTTCTTATTCATTGTGAAAAATATTTCTGAAGGTGTCGGTTGTGCTGTGTTTTGTATCTCTGGGCTTTGCCTTCTACGTGTTCTTCGCTCCTTTTGTTGGAAATAAGACGTGTCAGTATTGGCCTTTACTCACCGCTGGTAACTCATCTTCCTATATCTCTGCCTTTTTTTGATATATAATATTCTCATTTCTGCTTTCTTAGGTTGTTTGTGAATCAATAACCAGTAAACAAGTCTGTCTGGACTATAATTCAGGCAAGAAACTACATAACTTTCCAAGGTCCCATACGCAAATTATGTGTGAAGAAAAGCTACACTCCAGAAATCCTAAACTTTAAGGAATAAATTCTAGAAAGTGAAAAACAGAGAAAGTAGGTTAAGAAAAAGGAAACAGAATAAGATAACCTCAGCCAAAAAAAAATTGTAGCAAATAGAGGCCGTGTAGCTACAAAAAGTTTGTCATTGCTAAAGGTCAATTTCAAACTTCCCACTTGTTTGGAAACAGCTAGCGGATTAACCGTGAGTCTGGTGCGAATAGCCTCTAAACATGACTTTGAGTATAAAGAAGCATAAGCAATTAGCTGCTTTTAAGATGCAACAGCATTGGACTCATGGCTGTGAATATTGAGTCCTTAACAGTGACAGGTAACCAATGAAAAATTATTCTGTAGTCTCTGAACTCGTGTAAAATAGCTTTTGTACGATAGATAATATTCAATTTTTATATCATTAACCAAGAGTTAAAACAAGTTATTCTGATGGCAAGGGCATGGAATATCATTAGCTAAGAGTAATGATATATATATAATAAATTTTTATCATACATAATTAGTTTACTGTTTTCCTAATAGCAAGATAACTTGTAATAAAGATTTAAAATATGGCAAGGTTAAANTAGAAAGCTTTGTAAAATACATAATGAACACTAAGATTTTGTCAATGTTTCTGTTGCTAGTTGACTAGTGTACTCCCCTATTTTGTTTGGGTCCTTGGATTCTAACATATACAAACTCTATTCTTTAGCAATTAAAATGGTCTTCCTTGTGATAAAGTCCTGAAAGACATGGTAAGAGGAGAAAAACACTAATAAAAGTTCAAGTCTTTGTAAGGATTTGTATAGAGATAAGACTATTGGTCAGTGTTGGGACATATAAAAGACCCTNTAATTTAATAAATGATTCTAACATTATATTCCTGATTCAGCATATGTATGCTATCACCATTTACAAATGTAATGAGTTGTTTTCTATTCGTTTTAACGTACGAATTGAGAAAATAAGAAACAGTCATTTGATGAATGGTTCTTCAATCAAGTATCCAAACACCCTAAGACACTTGTCCAACTGTATTGAATGAATTCTAATCTTTGATGAACTTAATTGTTCATTTATTGTTGTCAGACGATCAAGCTCCTACTTATAGGGTCTCGTTTCAAGATTTGGTGCAGGTAGAATAGTGGGTTGATTTGTTTTTTCATGCACTAAGGTAGTATTGCTTGCCCGTTTTCGTTAGGCTCCTTTGTTTCCTTCTATTCACTCCAATCACACCTGGCATGGTTTGGAAGGTTAAGTTTATTACAATCTTAAAAAAGTAAAGGAGATCATATATTGTTCATTTAATAGTCAACATCAACAGGAGTGAAAATGCTGTGTATGTAGAAGTCTTCCAACTTTTATAATGCCTTTTTTCAAATTGCAAATAGAATTGACCATATTTTTACCTTATTTTGGTTGGAAATCTATTAACTTCGTTAAGCTTTCCTTGTGGTAAAACATTCCTCAAATGAAATTGTTTTAATTCCAAGCAATAAACGTTAAGGATTACAAAACAAATTAGGCNTTGTTGGCTGGCATGCTATGAATTTGAAAGGACAAGGTAGCATATTCAGCCCGCCCTACCTAACCCATTTACATATTTTAAATTTTTAATATTATATGCAGGATTATATGCAGCCCTGTCTGTTGTTTCTCTCACACTTCAAAATCATAATTCTATTTTAATAATTTCTGTGATCCTTTAATGAATACATTTGATGTACAACTTTAGTTTAGTGGATATTTCTTTATTTTTTGTTTACTTATTTACTTCTTGGCACACCCTGCCAAATCATCTTCCTACCATTTCCACCTACCTCTAAACTATAACTATAATTCTTTGCTTCATTATCATCACCCATGAATCGCAAGAAGGCTATGTAGACAGGAGCCATTCCAAGCTGAAAAGCTTCAAAATGTAGACAAAAATACTGACCAAAGCAGCTGAAGACCTAGAAACCAATGAGAAATGCATTACTCAGCTAAATTCCAATTTCTGTCTAGAAATAAATTGAGATAATGGATATAATTTTATCATTGAACATACACCAAGGGAGGTATAGATGCAAAAGGGTAAGTCCCTTGAGGATACAAAATAAATAACCGTAGCTTCATTATGTTCCAGTATTTGTAATATTGGGTGTTTCTTTTTTAAGCAAATGAAAGGTTTGCTATATCACTCTACTCATGAACTGATGAAGAGAGACACAATTACATACAAATTTACACACTCTGCATGAAGTCAGGAGAAGTGATATCAGAAGAGTACTTTCTTTATCAGAGTTTGTTGTGATAATATATCTGTCTATGATAATTGATTTATGGATATATTGGACTATTTTATGTGGTATAGATGGTTCAAATCATGCTAAAAGAGCTGTGTGACACTGTCCATGTTTCTTAATAGAACTTTTTAAAGCTTCTTCCTTATCATCTATCTTATGTTGACTATTTAGAAGTGTGTTTATCTGCAAGTTAGAGTTAGCCATCAGATGTGGATGCCTTATTTCGTTTATGTTAATTTTTGATACTTAGTTGGCTTTGAATTTTTTATCTATCTAATTTGCCTACTCGCAAATAATAATTGTATAAACTGCATAATAATCAATCATAGTACAAATTTATATAATAAGAACAACACTTTTACACAAGTTGTTTTTGCTACTTCTACTTCTTTCAATGCTGCTTTGAGCTTTATTTCGGCATCTTCTAAAACAAGTTTAGTGACTACAACTTCCATCTTCAATTGTGCAGCCTCATTCTTCCTATCTTGTGTTTCCCTCCTTGCATTTTCAGTTTCTGTCAACAACTGGTTCAATTTCCAGATCATTTCTCCTGATGCACCTCTAGCTTTAGATTCTTCTGCCAAGTGGGACTCAAGTTCAGACTCACTTTTCTGGAGCTCTACCCGCAGATTCTCAATAAAGGAAACAGTTTTGAATTCTTTCTGTTTCAATGCAGTGTGTTCTCCTTTTACATTCTCCAGATCCATCCTTAGAGCTTCCACCATGGCTCTAAGGGACTCTTCCTGTCCTGCTACTTTCTGCAGTGATTCCTTAGCATCATCAAGATCCAGAGTGACACTCCTCAAAGAATCCAAGTCTGATTTCTTTCTATTTTCCAATTGTTCTTGCTGAACGCTTATCTCATTCATTGTCTCAATCAGCTGCAACTCTAGATTTTTGGTAAGCCCTGGATTAAATTCCTTCTTTAAATCAAGCAAATTCCTTTTGGATTCTTCAAGGGCAGCCTCATATGATTGTCTTAGAACATTTTGCTTGGCTTGTGTCTCTTCTTGCANCAAATNTGCTTGGACAGATTGAGCNTTAACTTGATCGATTGATTCCATTACAGCCAAAATTTCTTTAGATAGTTCGGATGCTCTTTTGTTGTTGGCCTTCATTGCATCTTCCGCTTCTGCTGCTTGCTTGAAAGCAGAAACTCTTGCTTCTAAGGATAAATCATACCCCTGCCGAATTTTACTCAGTTCTTGCTTTGCAACATCAAGTTCTGTAACGACATAGGCATAACTTTTAACTGCAGTTTCTAACTCTTCTTTCCAAGAACCATTGGTTCCATCAAGATCACCACATTTTTCTTCTTTAAGCTGTTTTGCCCGACTTTTTGAAACATCTGTTGATTGTATTGCTGATTCTCTTGATTTGGTGAGAGCTTCAAGCCTTTGTGAGAGATCCTCAACCACTCTCTTAGCCTTTTCAAGCTCCACCAAGACTTGAGCCTTCGTAGTTTCTGCATTCTTTAGTTATTCCTTTAATTTTTGCAGCTCTTTCCGGGCTAGGTGAAGTTGTGACTCCTTTGCCCAAATACTCTAATAAAATAGCAAATCTTGTAAGTTGTAAACGCAAAAAGTTGGAAAATTAAATAATGACCAAAGAAATTAGTTTGGTTATGAAAACAGCTTGTCCAAATTGAACAAACCTTGCCTAGATTTTTCCA
>NC_028351.1:32230782-32233678 GCF_000741045.1 Vigna radiata var. radiata | reverse complement strand
CTACCGCCCAGAAAAATAGGGCATCAGAAAAAGGTGGTGCACTGCATACTGGAGGATCCATCACCACACATGAACATGCGATTCGTATGGTAAAAATCTTGATTCTTTTCTTATCAATAACTCAATAACATCATGTACTTTGAAATTAATATATATATGTGTCATTCGTATGTTTTAAAATATTACAGGTAGCGGCGCTTGGACGGGCTGTTCATGTTGATAAGGTCTTTACACAGACTCATATTCGCAAGGGGACTGGTGAATATGTTGATGAGAGGTCTCGCAAGACCATTGTAAGTAAACTTTTNANNANNATTCAATTNTNTACTCTTTTTTCACACTTTCAAATTAATGTTACTGATGTTTTCTATCTTATTTAACAGGAAGATTTTTCTGCGAGATTGACACAGGCAACACCAGAGGGGGGATCTGGTGCTGATGAAGAAATGATCAGGACCCAATGCTGGGTTGATACAGTCGGGGGAAAAAGGAAAGGACGACTGTATGAGGTAGGGCAACTTGCCTCTCATTATAGTGTTGGAAGAGGAGGCATATTCAGACATCAACCATCTACCTCTACCATATTTGACCCCAACAATGTCGTCAGCAAAGATGCTTATGATTCACTTCTAGCCAGATTTGAAAATCTGGAAAATCTGGTTAGGACATTGGTTCCTCAGCAAGGACATACCGCCCCATCATCATCCCAGCAGCCTCCTTTCCAGACCACGGTTGTGCAAAACGAAGATAGTGATGATTCTGATGATGATCCTAATCCTGATGGTTATCATAGGTTTTGATATTTAGGAACTTTAGAAAAAAAATTTAGTTAGGTTTTCTTTTTTAAGAACTTTGACACTTATCAAACTTTGAAGTTAGTATTTTAGTATCAAACTTTGTTTTGCATTTTAAACTCAGAAATTTGGGATTGCATTTTAAACTTTGTTTTGACACTTATCATCTTTGGAAACTTAGAATGATTGAAGTTTTCTTGATGAATGTTGAATGATTACATTTGAATTGATGTTTGGAATTGATTTTGTCTGGATAAATTGCTGTTTGGGATTGTTGATTTCTCATTTGTAGGTTTTGGGTTTAATAGAGAAGCAAATTGGCTTCAAAAAAGACTGTCAAAATTACAGACGGCCTCCAGGTCGTCGCTAACACACTTTCGAACAGCGTTACTGAGGGCCTCATGGCCTTCGGTATTACCCACGGCCTTGTGGCCTTCGGTATTACCCACGGCCTGTGGCCTTCGGTATTACTGAGGGCTTTTAGGCCCTCGGTGTTGGTAACGTTTCCGACAAGCAAATTACCGACGGCTTTGGAGCCGTCGACAGGCCGTCGGTAAGGGGGGTTTACCGACGACTTTTGGTCTGTACCGAGGGCTTTTGTCCGTCAGTAAATCCCTTCTTTTTTGTAGTGTGGACATCTTAATCTAAAATATTTAGAGGAAAAAATTTTGGAGGAAAGAAAATTTTAGAGGAAGCAAGGGTTTAGGCGGACAGGGTATTGGAATTGGGGGGGAAAAATTTTACAACTGGAGAAAACAACTTAATCTAAAATATTTAGAGGAAAGAAATGTAAAAAACTTAGGAAATAAAAGAAGAAAATATATTATTGTTTAAAGAGGTTAGAAATGTCTCTTAAAAATAATTAAAACTCTCATTATTGATGTTAATTAGATAATTCAAATTAAACATTTTAAATTCTGTTAAATTCTGTAAATTGAAGCCAACCTGTTTCCCAACATCAAGGATGAAGAAGGATTGTTCCCACAGCTCCTAGTTCGCCTCCAAGAGCTCCAAATGAGAGAAATTGTGTTTGGGCAACAAAAGATCCAAAGTTCTTCGCGCCTGTAAGTTAAATTGGGCAAATCTGCCATGTCAGCAAAGTTGGCGCTCAAGCCCCCAAAAAGTAAGGCGCTCAGGCGCACGACAGTCATGGTGCGCTGGCGCTCAAGCCCCCTTAAGCCAAGGGGGCCCGAGCCTGACTTCAGCAGAATTTTGATTCAACATTTTTCCTCTTCTTTCTGCTTTACTTTGGTTCTAGCACCTTCATTTGATGCAAAGACTTATTCCAACTAAATTAAGCATGTAAATGAAGGGGTTAATGATCAATTTATATACTTAAAGCTTAAGATGAAACCACTTATTAAACTAAAAGGAAAACTAGGATTTACAAGGCAAAAAGCTAAGAAAGAGTTAATATTCTCTAAATTCAATACTGAAATCAAGGTAAAATAGGCCATTATCAACTCCCCTAAACTTAGAACCTTACTTGTCCTCAAGCAAAAGGTATTTGGCTATAACAGAAAAATATTTTCATAAACACAGTAGAATGCACAACACTTGCTTAGCTTGAAATGACAAGAAATGTGTAACAAATTAGTCTTCCACTGTGATGCTCATCTAACTTTTAATCAATCAAATGCCACATTTTAAAAGAGATCAACAATCATGGTACACTACAGGAAAAGCGCGATTTATCTACGACATATTACCGAAGGCCTTGAGGCCGTGGGTAATGATATGCTTATCGAAGGCTTTTGAGCCGTCGGTAAGTTCCTCCCTGATTTAAAATCTCAGTTAGGGTTTTCGTTCCCCAATTTCACTTTCGGAAACCCTTCGTCGAGTTCGTCGTTTTCTTCAGACACTTCCCTCCCTTTTCACGTCCCGCCTTTTCTTCACCCTCCCTCACTTTCTCGGATAGGGTTCCTTCACGGTGGTCTTGGAATAGGGTTCCTTCACGGTGCGTTCTGGTTTGGGAGTCTTGGGCTAGGGTTCGAGTGGTTGCTGCGTTGAGGGGTGGTGGTGTCGAGGGTGAGTATCAGCATCGAGTGGTTGCAGGTTGGAGACAATTTGATTGAATTAGAAGTCAAATACATTCTTGTTTT
>NC_028351.1:32223616-32230282 GCF_000741045.1 Vigna radiata var. radiata | reverse complement strand
TTCTTGTGTTGTTTTTGTGCACTTTGATGTCTAATTGAGTTATAAAAGGAAGAATTGTCATGTGTTGCACAAGTCCCTTGGGAGAGAACAATATTTATCACTTCCTACGCTTTGGTACACTTGCCAATGAGTTAACAAGTTTTTTGGGTATTGAAGTAGCTAGATCAAAACGTGGTATTTTTCTATTCCAAAGAAAATATACTATTGATTTACCATCAGAAACTGGGCTGCTTGGGAGTAAACCAGATGATACACCAATTGAACAAAATCATAAACTCTTTCAATGCTCAAATTCAGCAAGCATAGACAGAGGAAGATACCAAAGGCTGGTAGGAAAATTAATTTATTTGTGTCATACACGTCCAGATATCACCTATGTAATGAATGTTGTTAGTAAATTTATGCATGACCGATGAAAGCTTCATATGGATGTTGTTGAAAGAATTTTGAGATATTTGAAGTCTTCTCCTGGAAAAGGAATTTTGTTCTCAAATAATGGAAACTTAAAGGTAGAAGGGTACAATGATGCAGATTGGGCAGGTTCAAAAGATGATAGAAGATCTACCTCTGGATACTTTACTTTTGTTGGAGGGAATCTTGTAACTTGGAGGAGGAAAAAACAACCTGTAGTAGCAAGATCTAGTGCTAAAGCAGAATTCAGAAGCATGACACTAGGTGTATGTGAACTTTTGTGGATTAAAAATGTGCTATCAGATATGGGATTTAAACCAAATAAAGTTATGAGTTTGTACTGTGACAATACTTCGACTATTGCAATTGCTCATAATCCTGTTCAACATGATAGAACAAAGCATGTGGAGATTGATAGACATTTCATCAAAGAGAAGATTGAAGCTGGAATTATTTCCTTTCCTTTTGTAAGATCAGAGTGGGGAATGTGTGATATCCAAAGGAGTGTCAAGAACATTGTTTAATGAGTCTCTATTCAAGTTGGGAATGTGTGATATATATGCACCAACTTGAGTGGGGGTGTTACGATATGCCAAATATTTTATTAAAGGATATTAGGCAATCAAATATAATGTTAATTGTATTTTAGATATTATTATAATTTGTGAAGATTTGTGCACATGTCTTTCCTATAATAGATGAAGGATTATAGGATCCTTGTATGTATATACATGGTACTCTATTCCTTGAAATAATACATCAGAATTATTCTTTAAACTTTTTATTACATTCATTGCTCAATATAAGTTATACCATGAAAGTCATTGTAAAACATGATGATTTCATTATCCAACACGTTTTCAATGAGCGCAATAAAATTCATTTTCGTTTCACATTAACCAAAATATTATTTTTATCAGCTATAAAACTTTACATGTATTAACACATAGAGACAAGTGAACAAAATGATGAGAAAGATAACAATTATGTTACACAATTAACAAAAAAAAAAAAAGAGTAAATGATTGACTCAACTGAAAAATGTAAAAAGTTGTGATGAATAAGGAGATGAGTGTAAATGTACTGTATGGATCTCCCGGTCAACGTATTACCAAAAGTGATTGATCGATCAACTCTTTAGAACCTCCAACATACCATAGACTGATCGGTCATCAACCTCATAGGTGACCGAACGTCGCCCTTCACGTTAAGGATACCACAAACCCAACATAATTAACTACGTAAACCATACTTATGAGATATTGGTCCATAATTGGGTCGACCTTAACTAAAAGCCCACTCTGAAGTCTATAAATACAAAGGTAAGATAAGGAGGTAGGTGATTGCATTTATTGGATATTTATTGGACAATTTCTGATTTCATATAGTCCATGCACATACTGACGGTCATATTCCCTCGATAATGAGTGATGACCTTTATCGACGATATTATTGGCATATATGTCCGCCAGTAATACATATGCACCATTACTGACAAATGTATCCGTCAGTAAGGAACTACTCATAAGTCCATTGATAAATCCGCCAATGAATTTGTTTTTCCGACGAACCATAGACCATCGATAATTATCATTCGAAAAATTCCTTTTTTCTAGCTGATCGGGTGGCGGGTACACCATTCTAAAGTGACTAACTCTAGCTCATTTGGGAGCTAAACTAAAAGCCAATTTAATTGAAATCAACAATCCAACTTAGAGAAGCCAACCTAAAACCAATAAGATTCATCAAGTTGTTGGTTGGTAAAAACAAAACTAACAAGTTATTCATTGGTTAGCAAGAAAAAGACAAACAAATTATTCATTGGTCAAACTCAACATTGTTGAAGGTTATTCATTGGTTAGCTAAAACAAAACTAAGAAGTTGTTTATTTTGTAGGTAAATTAATTCAAACCATAAATTATTACATAGCTAGAGATTGACACCGGATTTACCAAGAAAGAGAGAAACATACTTAATGACTATGTGAGAGAAGGTGGAGAAGTAGAGTGAAAAATAAAGCGATTACGTCCAAAGACACACATGAGTTTAAAGTTGTCAAAACACTTATATGATTTGTGACTGAAATACTTATAAATAGAATCACACATTAAATGCGTAAACACTTCGAATTTCTAACTTGAAGTATTATTAATTTTGAATCATATTATTCGGTCTTTGTATTTTTTTCTCCACGATAATCAGCCTTTTCAAGGAACAGTAGTGAAACAAAGTCTTGCCGTCATTTTTTTGATTGAATCAATAAATCGAAGTATAAGACGTAAACTCATTATCTTTTAGAGTTTGTTAAATAAACTGTTATATTACATGAAAATATAGATTTAGTTTTTAAGTATTATCAAACATTATGTAATTGAAGTTTTTAACACACATTATACTAAAACACTATCTAGTAATCACCTACCTTTAGTAATCACCTACCTTTACTGAATGTTATATGAATTATATTTGGGATTACTACCTTCAATCACTTGGATAAAATTTTAGAGATGATATTAAATTGAACAGTTAAAATTACACTTAAAAAGAGTAAAAGTAGAAATTACATTTAATTTGTGACTTCTTTATTTCTTCTTACATGATAATAACAATCCACACTACTACAGAATTGATCATAGATAGCGCTTTTCTAAATAAGCGTTATCTATAAGTGTGCGGAACAATAGTTAGCGTTTATTTAAAAAAGCGCTATCTATATACATGACAATAGATAACATTTTTTAAAAAAAAACATTATTTATAAATAATTTATATTAATTTTTAATATATAATTTAAAATAAATAGATAAATAGTGTTTTTAAAAGAACGCGGTCTATTTTAAGATAATAGATATCGCTTTTCTTAACTAGCACTGTCTATTCGCACACAATAGATACGCTTCATGCTGCTTGAAGCTTAACTCTCATTTCCTCTTCGTTTTTCTTATTTTCGTTCTTATTTTCTCTAGCATGAAGCAATCCCCTTCATTCTCATTTCCCCGTTTCTCATTTCTCTTTCGTTCTCATTTTCGCTTCTTCTTCTCGTGATTCCATTTGCGTATCACTCCCACTTGTTTTCACTCCCTCACCCCCTGCCACCATTAGTGGTTAAAAAACCCTAGGGTTTTAGGAAGAAGAGCGACGAGTGTGTGGAGGAAAATAATGAGTTTGGTTGCAGGTTCGCACGAGAAATTCATCTGGGTTTCACCCTAAAGCCCCCATCTCAATCTTAACCCCTCTTTTCTCCTACCCTTCCCACCTCTCCTGTGTCAAAATTGTCGCCGTCTCAGGCTCCGTCATCGCTTCCGGCGACAACGACGACACCATCCACCTCTACGACTTCTCTGCCACATCCTCCCTCGGTTCCCTACACCAACACTCTGCCTCTGTCACCGCCCTCTCCTTCTACACCCCTCCCAATCTCCCCTTCCCCCGCAACCTCATCTCATGCTCAGGTAATAATACTCTTTCACTACCAATAGATAACAGTTTTTTAAATAAGCGCTATCTATTGTCTGACAGCAATAGATAGCGCTTATTTAAAAAAGCGTTATCTATTATCAGACACCAATAAATAATGCTTTTTTAGAAGCGCTATCTATTAATAGATAGCGCTGCCAAAGCGCTATCTATGCATTTTTTTGTAGTAGTGCCAGTTCTTTGATCTCATCATATTTTTCAAATAATCTGAAATTACCAGGATTCATGGAGTGCTAGTATATTCAACATATAGCTCATCTGGGTTCGTCCTTCCTACAAACATATTAGAGCATGTTGAGATAATATTGTACGAGAACAATATAAATAGTAATAATTTACATACACGTTTTAAAAATAAAATAAAATTATGAAATATAAAAAATTTCAAAGTTGTACCAGGAAGGTTTAAAGCAAGGAACTACTGTAAAAATGCAGATATTTCAATTAAATGAAGAAGTTCGTACAATTAGAGAAAGTAATATAAAAAACAAATACACTTAAATAACATGAAGGAATGAGTAGATATGATAAAAATTGAATCTAGTGGGTGAATTATGAGCAATTATAACATTACATGAAATGAGATCATACATTAATCAACAATGGTCTTACCCTTATATGTTGCACATCTTAAGAAGATTGTGGATGTGAAATTTCAGGCAACTGTAATAAAAGTTGTTGGTTAATATAAAGTAGTTGTTTGTGATGTAATATGAAAGAAAAGAAGAGAAGAAAAAAAGGTAAATATAGAACTAACCATTTATTGGGGCAAAGAACCCTTAACCTCTAATCGGAAGATTATCCCTCCGATCATAAAGCTTTCTCCTAATTTAAAAAAAGATATACAAAAATCAGTAAAGATATTATAAGATGCAGCGTTGCTTTAAAGTTGGTTTAGTGAACTTTAATGGCGTCCTCTGCATATAGGTTTTACTTAAATGCAGAAATTCTTGTACAGAAGAATAACATAGGTGTTGTATTTTGAATGTGATTAACTATATACCTTTGGTATTTCCTTGATTTGATTTTGAGATTAGGATCATCATTCTTCACAAAGTATACATTTTTCTCCTTCTCCTCGTCTTCATCTTTTCTTAGGTTGTTGCTGCCCATCTGATAACTTGGCTGAAAACTCTTTCAATCTCACCTATATATAGATGAAATAAAGTAGGTTAAAAGGAATTAAATATTTTAGTAATTTCTTTTAAAATGAATTATTATTTTCATTAAATTATTATTACTGAATAATCAATTATGGTGTTTTTTATGAATTTTATATATTCCTACATTTAAACGGTTAGTTTTTTAATAGAAAATTGTCGTCTTGTTTATTATTTCTAATATCAAGATAATATTTTTATTTCATACCTTTAATTTATACAAAGAGAAAAAAAAAATTCTTTATTATTCTAAATTTTATATTTTTCGTAAGTAATTGAGTAATATGTGGGATAAATTCATAACCACATTACTCAATTATTGAAAAAAATACAAGTAAATAACTAATTAGAAAAAAATAAAAAGTTTTAAATACTTCATATATAAAAGAAATTAGTAAAAATTTAATTGAAAATACTTATATTTATGAGAAATTTAAAACTTAATTAAGAATAAAATTAATACAAACATTAAATAAAGTTTATCTAATTTNTTTTTTTTTCTTTTTTCTTTTACAAGACTAAACAAAATAGCAAAATAAAATTTAGAATAATAAAATAATAAAAAAATGAAATAAGACAACAATAAAAATCAAGTTCTATTATTTAGTCACCGGGACAAAATTGAGTGTTGACAGTATGGATCAACTCAAAAAGGTTATCGTGCTTACCATCCACCATCAAAGAAATTTTATATTTCTATGGATGTGACATTTAATGAGGATGAATTTTTTTATGTTGATTCTCCACTTTAGGGAGGCAATAAAAGTGAAGTGCATAATCATGATGTTAGTATGTTTGATTATAGGTTAAAACCACTCAATTTTAACGGCAGGACTTAATTTGTTTAAAATTAGCACTTTTAAGGATCAAATTGGGAAGTTTTAAATGAAGGGGACCAAAATGGGAATACCCTACGAGAATAGGGATGCTTAAGTGGTTTTAACCTTGATTATATATTATCGTGTGAGGATCATTCTACAACAAGTGAGCCAATCCTAAATATGGACACTTCTTTTCTGGATAATACAGTGTCTTCTAATCATAACCAATTACCTCAATCTTCTCCACAGTTTCAGCTTGACTCTTCAGAGGTACCTTTTCATCCTATCTCTGATAATACCAATTTAGGTGAAATTGATTCTTGTCTGCCTGAAGCAATTACCTTCAATTTCTATTTCTAGTAATGTACAGGAAGCTTTGGCATATCCTAGATGGAACGAAGCAATGGTTGAGGAGATGGTGGCTATAGAAAAAAAAACACTTGGGATCTTGTGTCCTTACAAAAAGGGAAGAAAACTGTGGGCTGCAAATGGGTCTTTACAATTAAGCATAAAGTTGATGGAACTATTGAGAGGTATAAAACACGACTTGTGGCTAAAGGTTACACTCAATCTTACGGTGTAGATTACCAAGAGACGTTTGCACCAGTAGCCAAGCTCAATACTGTGAGAATATTTTTGTCACTAACTGCAAACCAAGATTGGCCTCTTCTACAATTTGATGTGAAAAAAGCTTTCTTACATGGAGAACTTCAGAAGAAATTTATATGCATTCTCCATGATAACGGTTGATTTTACGTGTTTGTGTGTGTATATTTTGTGAACAAATCAACTCCTTC
>NC_028351.1:32220216-32222408 GCF_000741045.1 Vigna radiata var. radiata | reverse complement strand
TTTATTCAATGGGTGCATTAATCACAAACTCAATAATATTAATTATTATATTAATTAAAAGTAACATATAATTAAGTTTATATATATATATATATGTTTGCTAACGTAAGTTCTTTTTTCAAGAAACCTCAAAACCCTTATTTACCACTCTCTCATCCCGCATTCCTCTCAACCATTTCTCTTTCATCTCTCTCACTATAACTTTCCCTTTGTCATCCCTAGAGTAGTCCCAACTGAAAAAAAAAATAAATCAGAAACACTCCTCTAACCCTAATCCACCTTCCTCACTTATCCAATTTGTTTCTCATCTACATCATCTCTTTCACCCACACACAGTAACATATGACACTGCAATTTGTTGCTCTTGCTCTGTTCGTTCATTTGTTTTCCACTTTAATGACAAAATAATTGATGACTTTGATGTTTATTTTTTATTAGAGGGTTGTGTTATATATTTTTTCCTTTTGATTGTTATTAAATTTCGTTTTTAAATTTTAGAATTAGTAGTTTATCTCAGAGAGATTTGATATTTAATTATTAAGTTGTTTGAAAATATTTCCCAAAAGAGAAAAACAATTATGTGGATAAGGCATTCTCGAAGGGGTAAGTCATTGTCCAAAAAATTGATTTCTGAAGTCAGCTCTTAAAAATAATTCTAAGAACATATTTTGCACTGAAAACAATATTTCGGAATATACTTTTCACCTTCCTACATATAATCAACGTCAAAACAGCAAAAACTGAAGCTTCTGCACATCGTACTAAATGATTTAACTGGAAAAAATTATTGAAGAAAGTTATGAATAGAGAAAAATGTTAATGTTGACTTTGTCCCCTTATTCAGAAATGAGATCACTTGTTGTTCCCTTTCGAATGTTTCATATTGATAAGCATATTTTCATTTCATTTTTGTAAAAAGAATAAAAATATTTTAACATATTACACATCTTCTAGATTTGCTGGCATATTGCATTGAGTAGTTTTCAAGAAGAATTGCATTGACATACCAACTAATTAAAAATCAACATGAAATTAGTAAACTAGTCATAATAATGAACCTATTAGCTATCAGTTGGACCAGAAAATTAGTTGCTAAAGCAAATCATATCATGTAAGTTTATTTTTAACAATTGACATGTCCAACTTGTTTGGTCAATATAAACATGATGTTGTCATTTTGATTTATCATTTGCCACAAAAGTGAAATTAAGAAAAACAAAATGTACTGAATTTCAAATTGAAATTTAAACTTAATAAGTTTGTTACCGTCATGCTCATGGTTTAACTTCTATTGCTTTAATTTCTATGATTTTATCAAAATTACTATAAACATGATGTTGTCATTTTGATTTATCATTTGCCGCAAAAGTGAAATTAAGAAAAACACACTAAATTTCAAATTGGAATTTAAACTTAATAAATTTGTTACCATCACGCTTATAGTTTAACTTCTACTCCTTTCATTTCTATGATTTTATCAAAATAGTTATTAAGAAACTAAATGTTTTGAAAATATTATGGGTTTATACTAACATCTTTTTGTGGGGGTTTCTAATTTTTTTTTTTTAGTTTTGAAATTATTGGAGACTTTAGTTTTTCACAAATTTAATAACAATCAGAAGGAAAAAGATATAAAACAACCCTCCAATCAAAAATCAACATCAATATCATCAATTATTTTGTTATTAAAATGAAAAACAAATGAACGAACAGAATAACAATTAAAACATAAAATGTATGACGATATTTTTGTCTACTAAAAAAATATAAAAAAATAGTATCAAATAAATTAAAAAAATTATGTTTTCTAAAAAGTAAAATGGTATATATTAAAAATTAATTGCCGTCTTGTTTATTATTTTCTAATATCAAGATAATACTTTTATTTCATACCTTTAATTTATACAAAGAGAAAAAAATATTCTTTATTATTCTAAATTTTTTATTATTTTAAATTTTATATTTTTCGTAAGTAATTGAGTAATATGTGGGATAAATTCATAACCACATTACTTAATTATTGAAAAAAAATACAAGTAAATAGCTAATTAGAAAAAAATAAAAAGTTTTAAATACTTCATATTTAAAAGAAATTAATAAAAATTTAATTGAAAATACTTATATTTATGAGAAATTTAAAACTTAATTAAGAATAAAATTAATACAAACATTAAATAAAGTTTATCTAATTT
>NC_028351.1:32216751-32219935 GCF_000741045.1 Vigna radiata var. radiata | reverse complement strand
TAACATATAATTAAGTTTATATATATATATATATATATATATATATATATATATATATACTTATAAATGTATATTATTAATGATATGGTTAAAAGAAATTTTGATATGCTTATTAAGAAAAAATTATATAAACCAAACATATAATTAAGTTTATATATATATATATATATATATATATATATATATATATATATGTTTGCTAACATACTTAAGTTCCTTTTTCAGTTGGTACATTTTAGCAAAGTGTACCGATTTAGTAAAATAAAATACTCTCATATATTATGGATTCTAAGTTTTAAGGTCAAGGGTATTTGAATAATTTTCATTCTCAAAACTAAAAAACAAGAAACCTCAAAATCCTTACTTACCACTCTCTCATCCCTCATTCCTCTCAACTATTTCTCTTTCATCTCTCTCACTATAACCTTCTCTTTGTCATCCCTAGAATAGTCCCAACTGAAAAAAAAAAAATATCAGAGACACTCCCCTAACCTTAATCCACCTTCCTCACTTATCCAATTTGTTTCTCATCTACATCCTCTCTCACCCACACACAGTAACAATTGACACTACAATTTCTTGCTCTTGCTCTGTTCGTTCATTTTTTTTCCACTTTAATAACAAAATAATTGATGATTTTGATGTTTATTTTTTATTAGAGGGTTGTGTTATATTTTTCCCTTCTGATTGTTACTAAATTTTGTTTCTTTATAATTAGTAGTTTATCTCTATAGAGATTTGATATTTTAACTATTAAGTTGTTCGAAAATATTTTCCAAAAGAGAAAAACAGTTATGTGGATAGGGGATTCTGGAAGGGGTAAGTCATTGTCCAAAAAATTGATTTCTGAAGTCAGCTCTTAAAAATAATTCTAAGAAGATATTTTGCACTGAAAACAATATTTCGGAATATACTTTTTACCTTCCTACATATAATCAACGTCAAAACATGAAAAACTGAATCTTCTACACATCGTACTAAATGATTTAACGGGGAAAACTTATTGAAGAAAGTTATGAACAAAGAAAAATGTTAATGTTGACTTTGTCCCCTTATTAAAAAGTGAGACCACTTGTCATTCCCTTTCGAATGTTTCATATTGATAAGCATATTTTCATTTCATTTTTGTAAAAAGAATAAAAATATTTTAACAAATTACACATATTCTAGATTTGGTGACAGGTTGCATAATATTGAGTAGTTTCCTAGAAGAATTGCATTGATATACCAACTAACTAAAAATCAACATGAAATTAGTAAACTAGTCATAATGAACCTATTAGCTATCAGTTGGACTAGAAAATTAGTTTCCAAAACAAATCATATCATGTAAGTTTATTTTAAATAATTCACATGTCCAACTTGTTTGGTCAATATAAACATGAAGTTGCCATTTTGATTTATCATTTGCCACAAAAGTGAAATTAAGAAAAAAAAAACGCACTGAATTTCAAATTGGTATTTAAACTTAATAAGTTTGTTACCATCATGCTCATGGTTTAACTTCTATTCCTTTCATTTCTATGATTTTATCAAAATTAATATAAACATGATGTTGTCATTCTGATTTATCATTTGCCGCAAAAGTGAAATTAAGAAAAACACACTAAATTTCAAATTGGAATTTAAACTTAATAAATTTGTTACCATCATGTTTATAGTTTAACTTCTACTCCTTTCATTTCTATGATTTTATCAAAATAGTTATTGAGAAACTAAATGTTTTGGAACTATTATGGGTTGATACTCATGTCTTTTTGTGGGGGTTTCTAATTTTTTTTTTAGTTTTGAAATTATTGGAAACTTTAGTTTTTCACAAATTTAATAACAATCAGAAGGAAAAAAATATAACACAACCCTCCAATAAAAAATCAACATCAATATCATCAATTATTTTGTTGTTAAAGTGAAAAGCAAATGAACGAACAAAATAACAATTAAAACATAGAATCCATAATGTATGACGATATTTTTGTCTACTAAAATAAAAAATAAAAAAAAGTATCAAATAAATTAAAAAAAATATGTTTGTCAAAATATCATTTCTAAAAAATAAAATGATATATATTAAAAATTAATTAAACTATTTTTTACTTCAATTAAAAAAAAAATTGAACTTTACATCATCATTTTAATGCATTTAACTGTGTAAACGTCTTGTCTTATTTTCTTTATTCAATTCCTTTCTCCATCATCAGAATTCATTTTCAATCACCATTTTCAATCAGTCAATTGTTGAGTATTTTTTATTGGCATTTTTAAATTTAATGTTTTAAGTAAAACTTTTTTATGATCATGCTGTCCAATTATGACTCTTCTGCAATATGCCTACATCTGCATGTGGATTCAATATATAAAACACATTATTTACATCATAGACGGGTGTAAAATAAGATTATCCATTTCATATTAGGAATCGATTTGAAAAAATTTACCGTGTCACAACTTAGTATTATTTAGATTACATGCATAACAAAATTACAACTTCCTAAAATTGGTTCTTTAGGAGATAAAGACCATTCATAGGGTAGTTCTAATAGTTCTGTAAGCTAAATCACTGATTTTAGTTGTATACTTAAGTTTGCGATCTTTTCTTCATTTCAATTTACTTTTCCTGCATTCCTTACTGTTCTTGCACTGATTTACAATTCTTGTACGATGTTCTCATTTTGTACGATGTTCTCATGGTTAATGGAAAGGCTTATGTTAAAACACAAAGTCTAGATCAATAAAAAGAGAGAATAACATAATTTTATATTCTGATTGCTTAAAAAACAAACATTCAGTGTCAACTACGTTAGTTTATGAAATTTGTTGGAATACTTTGAAGATCAAATTAATATTACACTCAACTGAAATCACACTTTCAGACATGTTCTTCTTANTTACATCATAATTACTATCAAATGTAGTATTACATTTAAATGTTAAATGACACGTATATTCACAAAAAGCTCATTCTGTAATCTTCTTTAAACAAAAATCTGTGTTGTGAGCCTCGTTGGGTCTTTCTGTAATTTTCAGGGCTCAAAGTACTTTCTCTTTTCAGCAACTCTCAGACACTTAACATCCTTATCTTATTTTCCTTTTAAATTTCCATCCGAGGTTGGAAATTACTAATAAAAGAAACGGGGGAATCCTACGTTGACATCTTAAACTGCAAAATTATCCCCATTTCTAAATA
>NC_028351.1:32214388-32216441 GCF_000741045.1 Vigna radiata var. radiata | reverse complement strand
ACACCTTTGGTAAACTTCCTTGATCTGATTTTGAGATAATCTCATTCCAAAACTTTATGTCTGCGTCTTCCTCGTCTTCATCATTCTGCATGCTGCTGCCCATTTCTCCAAACCCTAAATATTCAGAGACAACTAAAACTATTATTTTCTTACTGATTAAAATTCCATAACTTTGATAAGAAACTCTATCAATCTCCGCTTTATATAGATAGAAAAGGGATGTGACTAGTTCATTAAAAAAGAATTAATATTAATTTTTTCAGTAATTTTCGTTTAAAAAGTATAGAATAAGAAAAGTAATAAATGAATGCATTTGATTAATAAATAATGTCATTAATGTAATAAATTAATGCATGCGTTATAATATTTATGCAATATCATTAAATATGTTACTCCAAATTAATGTATATATTAATGTAACATAAATAACCTTAATTCATTTATTTATTTATTTGTGTAAATATTAATATATGTATAAATTCTATTTATTATATAGTTAGTTTAAAAATAAGCGCTTTATGCATTTTTTAAAAATTTAAAATTTTTAAAATTTTAAATATAGTATTTAGAATGAAAAAATTAAATAAACAAAAAATATATATAATTATAAATATAACTCTAGATAAAATAAATTTTAGTTATAGGTAATATTGTGTAAAGAATTATTTTTTATTATAATTATTTAAATTTGAAAAATGATTCTTAAAGTGATAAAACTGGAAAATAATTTTCTTATGAATAATATATTTAAAATTAAGAAAGTAAAGTAGAAAAATAAAGTAGGATTCCTTTTTATATAATATAGTTATAGCTTAATAATGTAAACCATTAACGGTATGTCTCTTCTCTCTCTTTCGCTTCATATGTACTGTCCACACACAAGAACTTGTCCATATCTACTTTCATACTAATTGCCAAGGATGGAGCACTGTGCTGTCGTGTCTCGCTCTCTCAAATGATTTTTATTTTTATTTTTTTGAGGAAATTAAGAGAGAGTTAAATGTAAAATGTAAATTTATTTTCCTACTTTTATTTCTTATCAGTTTTGTTTCGTTATTGAAGAAAACAAAGTAATTCTTTCTTATCTATTTTTTTTTAATTTCATGAACATTTTGTAAAATAAATATTTTTTATGAATGTAAAAAGAGAAGTTAACTCTTATGTGCTTTTATATAACTCGTTTTTAATTTTAATTTTATTTTCTAAATGATTTGTTTTTTTCAAAATAGGTATATTGATAAAGAATAAAAGAATAAATTTATTTTTCTAAATCTGATAAAAGGAAAGCTCCATATGTGAAAATAAAACAACAGAGATTCAATAGTTTTATCTATTTTGAAGCATGATACTAATAATTTAATTATTTAATTAGAAGTGTCCCTTCTTAAGACTCAAAGAATAACAAGTAATTAAGGTGTTTCAAATTAATTTCTTTGAAATGTAATAGAGAAAGCGTCCTCAAATCTTAATCTACGGGATTTAAACTATCAGTGAATGAGAGAATCCCCTTTCGTTAACTAGTTCTTTTCAGATAAATAAGTATTTTTTTCCTAGTAAAAGGGATTGTAAGTAAATATTGGTTATCTTTTCTGATTTTTAAGAGTTAGTTCATTTTATTTTTCATTATTGAGTAAGTTTTTATCAAGTTGTTAATTGTGCGCCTATTTAAAGAACTTATTTCCTAATCAATTTATAAGCAAGAGTGTTTCTCTTAATTATATTCTCTATTTTTCATAAAGTTCCTCACACTTTTACAATGATATTAGATCTCAGTTCCCAGAGGGGAGAGTAAGATAAAGACTAAAATTGTAGATTTATTCTCTTAGTTGCAACAACAAACTTGGAAGGAAAGTGTAATAGCACATGTCAATGGCTTCTCATAATTTTGTGCAACCAGTTATTCCTTGTTTTGATAGTCAATATGACCATAGAAGTATGTAATGGAGAATTTTTTGTCTCTAATCAGGCATAGTCAGTTGATTTACTCCAATACCTTATTAAATCAATATCTATAAAGTAATTTTGCCTACTATAATTATTGCATATTTGAAAA
>NC_028351.1:32190011-32213858 GCF_000741045.1 Vigna radiata var. radiata | reverse complement strand
TATAATTAATTGAAAACTTGTTTATAATAATATAATAATAAATATAATATATAATATTTATAATATGAGAGAGAGGGAGAGAGAGTAAAATTACAATAAATTATGTATATATAAATTATATTATTTCTAAAATTTAATTAAAGTTTTAGAGTGGGGCTAAACCCACTTTAACCCTGACCCTATCCCACTTGAGAGGGGGTTTTAGGGGTTGGGGCTTTTTTCTGACCCCCTACTTAAGGGGCTTCTTAAAATAGGGCTTTTTCAACAGTGGATGGGGCTGGCCCTGGAGCCATAGGTTAGTTTGACACCTCTAGTAGTACATAAGCATAAGCTTAAACAACTAGATACTCAGGAGTAAGCTTTGAAGGCTTCTACCAATACTAATTCCAATAGCTTTAGAGTTATAGGTAGAAGTAGAGGTAGAGGTAGAGGACGAGGTGGAAACACAAATTCCTGCAAGAATTACATAGACAATAATGACTAATTTTAAGGCAAAGGTAAAGGAAAGGAACACAACAAATCCAAGGTAAAATGCTTTATATGTCATAACTTTGGACAAGTAACAAGTCTTTTTTTTCTTATTTATATGAAAATTTCCACTCCAGTTTAAGCTTTGGTGATTTCTCTAGTGTGTAGGTGATGGAAATTAGGAAAGCTTTTCAAGACCCTTCACATCGTGGTGGAGAATATAGCTCTGATGAGTTTGCAGTTTTTTGTGAAGAGTGTGGAATTCGAAGGGAGTTGACAACAACATATACACCACAACAGAATGTTGTATCAGAAAGAAAAAACAATACATTCTCAACATGGTAAGGACTATTTTGACAATGAGAAACATCTCTAATTTTTTTTTTCTTGAAGCAGTCAATTAGGTTTTGAATAGAAGACCAACATTGGTAGTTAAAACTAAGGCACTAGAGGAAGCATGGAGTGATAAGAGACTAGATGTTAGCCACTTTGAAATATTTGGGTGCATTGCATATGCTCACATCCCAAATCAACAAGGGAGCAAGTTGGATAATAGAGAAGTAAAATAATCAAGTACAAGAATTTTTATTTCTGAAAAAAAAAATATATACATGGATTTTTGGACATATTCAAAATGAATTGCAATCCATTTAGCACACCTTTGGAAACAGGTTTGAAGTTGGTTAAAGAATCTAGAGGTAAGAATGTTGGCAACACTGTTTACAAAGTTGTAGGAAGTTTAATGTACTTACAGTCATAAGACTAGACATGATGAATGTTGTAAGTATTACTACACATGGGACTATTGAAAATGACTTATACTATCACATGGGGTGAAAAGTCATATTTGTTTGGTTTCACATATAGTGATTATGTAGGTGATCTTTGTGATAGAAAAAGTACGACAAGGTGTGCATTCATGATGGGTTCAACAATCATCTCATGATGTTTAGTCACAAAACTAAAAGCCTTTTGCTTTAGTCACAAAACTTGCTTTCTCAGTCCATCATTAGTTACCGACAAAAAATATTGTCGATAAACATTGCGATCTGATTTATCTTCATCCTATTCCCTCCTTCCTTTTCTTTTATTTTTTCAATTTCATCTTATTTTTTCATCAATCAAACACTCACGGTCTCAATCAACATAAATCTCCATTAACACTAAATCACCTTCTCCAAGATTAACACATGTAATATGATTTTGTTTGTTTGTTTATTTGCAGTAACATTGACGAACCAACCACACTATTAAAGCATCGATGGTGACAATGAGTCACGACGGTGGTGAAGAGTAGTGGTAATGACTGCCTCTATATGATAATGGCGAAGAAGAAGAAAAAACACAAAAACCTTATGCATGAAAGGAGAAACACAACATTATTAACACCAACGAGTCAGTGCAACCGGAAAACGCACTTGCGATGGATGTCACAATGGTCTATGGTGGCCATAAACTTTGAGGAAGAAGAAACCCGCTTGTTGTGAAGAAAGAGATCAAAGAAGTTGATTTGCATTTTGACACTTGCTACGGTGATCTGCAACAGTTACATTTTTGCACCCGATTTCGACACTTATGCATCTACTACTATTTTGGGCAAAAAATCTATCGTTAATTTTATTGACATATTTATCTATCGATAATAAACATTTTAAATTATCGATGAATTATATTGCTAAATTTTAAAATTTGTAATTATTAACGAATTTTGTCACGAAAAAGTTCTTTGGTAAATGAAATGTTTTATTGATGAATTTGTTAATAATTTTTTTTTTTAAATGAAATATGTATTACTGACGAATTTTTTGATGGAAAAATACATCAATAATAAATCTCTTAATAAAATTGGTCAATAAGTCAAATTTGTCGACAAATTTATTTATATAGGTAAAATTCTATCAATAATTTCAATAATTTTTGTAATGTTGCTCTGATTCAATGGTTATGGACAGAGAAAACACTTTGAGGGATTCAATGGTTATGGACAGAGAAAACACTTTGAGGGATTTGGGGTTCTTAGGGTTTTTTGAGAAAATGGAAAGTGTAGATTTTCTTTTCTTGGGAGGTTATGGAATCTTAGGTGGATTTGAAATCTTTCTTCGCGACATATATGAGAGTGTCGAAGGCGAATGGTGGCTTAGACATTTGTAGATGGAAAAGTGAAAAGAGGATCGAAAATGAAATACAAGCACGAATAATTAGTATTTCTATTTACAAATGAAAAATAAGAAAATATTTTCTACATCAGTTATAATTAAAATAGATATAAATCTTTTTTTATTTATTAAAAATGTTATTGTATCCACTTTTTATATCAATTATAATTAGAATTTATACAGAAAGTTTTTTTTATTATAAAAATAACATTTCTATACCATTTATAACTAAAATTAGAATAGAAATTTTTCTCATCATTATAAAATTGTTACTGTGTTCACTTTTTATATATGTGATATCAACCATCGGAATAAAAAGTGTTCTCATATTTATAATTATGTTATTATGCTACATTTTATATTTGACATATTGTAACTTATATAAATCATCGCTATAAAATATGGTTTTTTTACTAGTGTAGTGGAGACCAGAAGTTTAGAGTTACTCATGCAAGTTAAATCTTTATTGTGGTAAGATTTAGTGCGTTTCTTGAACTTTGAGGTGGACATCCGCGAAGATATTTCTATTCTAGTTTTGTAAATTTTGCTTAATTGCTTTTAACTTTTGCGAAGATAAAAAAAAAAAAATACGACAACCAACCAATGTTTTATTGAAGACATCTTGAAAGATGTTCTCTCAATGCTAATTAGAGGATCACATTTTTTTAGAATTTACGGATGAGCTTGATGATGAAAACATGAGGAATAGTTACAAAAGTGATAAACCATATAAAAATTCAAATAAAGTAAATCTAGAAATAAATATGACAATATTTATGTAAAAAGTTAAGAGGAAAACTTGGTATTCTAATCGTTTAAAAGCAAACGTTGAGTGTCATCTACCTTATAATTCATTAAATTTTTGGGTATGAATATCAAATTAATATTACATTCAAAACTGAAATCACACTTTCAGACTTTTTCTTCTTAAATTACATGATAATTACTATGAAATGTATTATTACATTGAAAAGTTAAAATCACACTTATATTTATAAATTATCAATAAATGTTTCTCTTATTCTTCTTGAATCCTTTCCATCATATATCTTTCTACAGTTTTGTTTGAATTCGCATTTCACCCTACTGACGAAGAGTTGATGCTTTAATTAAGCAAATGTTTGGAGAAGTTCGTCTTTGAAATGTTCTCTCACTTCTTGTTGTTCATCTTTGATAATGGAGCTGCTGATATTGGTGAAATGACACAAAGAAGTTAGAAAATTAGTACACATAAGACCATTCATGTCTCGTCCAAACTCCTCCGCCATCTCTTTATGATGTCCCAAACGACAATGCTGTAATTCAAATAAATGTTTGTGTTAGGAAAATAGAATTAGTTTCAATTCAAAGATTAAGTTTCACATGTTTAATGAAGATCATCATAACGAAAAATCACAAACAATTAAAATTTTGAAAAACAAAATTGAAAATGAAAAGAACTTCTCCATCTCTTCTGACATGCCAGGACAGAAGATTGAAATTCAGAAGAAAAAAAGGCTTAGAATGAAATGCATATATAAAGAGTACCTTTGGTATACTTCCTTGATTTGATTTTGAGATAATTTCATAAGTCTTTGTAAAGTTTATGTCTGCGTCTTCCTCGTCTTCGTCATTGTGCACGCTGCTGCCCATTTCTCTAAACTCTAAATATTCAGAGACAACTAAAACTATTATTCTGTTACTTATTAAAATTCGATAACTTTGTTGTGAAACTCTATCAATACTTTGTTGTGAAACTCTATCAATCTCCGCTTTATTTATAGATGAAAAAAAAAACAAAGAGAAGATGAGCAGTTCATTGAATGAGGTTTAATATTAATTTTTACAGTAATTTTCGTTTCAAAAGTTTTAAAATAAGAAAAGCAATTAATGTATTCATTTAATTAATAAATAATGTCATTAATGTAAATGTATACGTTATATTTCATATTATTGATTTAATATCATTAATAGACATGTCTATTTGCTTCCTCACATTTAATTAATAAATAATGTCATTAATGTTAATGTATATGTTATATTTCATATTATTGATGTAATATCATTAATAGACATGTCAATTTGCCTTCCTCACATAGTTTGTTCCTCATCCATATGGAGTTTGATTAGAAAAACTCATAAGACAAAAAAAATATCTTACCATTGAAAAAGTTCATCAGATTAAAATATACATACAAGTTGGGTGGGTCATAGTTAACCCATGGACCTTATTTTAAAAAAAAACATTATTTATTTTGAATAATTGAAAAAAATATAATTAACTCTTAATCTGTGACAAATCAAATTGTTTTTAATATGTCAAAGAAATATATAAAAGCATTTTAATCTTTACAATAATTTTCGTTTCAAAAGATTAAAAATAAGAAAAACAATTAATGTATTCATTTAATTAATAAATAATATCATTAATGTAAATTTAAATGTGTACGTTTATATCATATTATTGATGTAATATCATTAATAGGCATTTCAATTTCCCTTCCTCACGTTTAATTAATAAATAATGTAAATGTATACTTAATATTATTGATGTAATATCATTAATAGACATGTTTATTTGTCTTCCTCACATAGTTTGTTCATGTACTGAGATTAGAAAAACTCACAAGACCAAAAAACTTCACCATTGAAAGTTTAAGGGATCAAAATATCCACAAAAGATGGGTGGAACATGATTAATCCATGAACTTTCATTTTAGAAAAAAAAATATTTATTTTGAATAAAAGAAAAAAATGCAATTAACTCCTAATTTGTGATAAATATAAGCATTTTTAAGGTTTAAATATGTTTTTAGTCCATCAACTATCAAGAGTTTTTGCGTTTAGTTCCTCATTCAAACTTTATTTCATTTTCATCCATTTCCTTAATGAAACTATCAGATTTAGTCCTCAAAATCCAACAGTGTTAATTTTTTAGTGATATGGCTAACAATGTGTCACGTTTCACGCTCCGAGTAAGGGTTATTCATGGAAAGGAAAATTAGGGGGCTTTACGAATACTTCAATCCAATTAAGGAAATCACGATTAGGGTTATTTTCTTCAATCAAATTGTTGTGGTAGCAGTTTTAGTGTGGTTGTGGTTCTTCATGTGGCTGGGAATCTTGTTATGGTTTTTGTGAAAGAAAGGCGTAAGCAACTTCATTTTTTCGTTTTGTTTTTTGTTTACGGTTGCTGTTATTTGATTTAAATTGATGATGTTATAATGTAGGTTTAGAAATGGTTTTCGATGTGTCTTTGCATCACATGGGCAAGTTCATTAACTATAAGGTACTACAATATGTTGAGGGAGAGGTACACATAATAAAAGCAGTTGATCCCGATCAGTGGTCGTACTTTGAAGCAATGAAAATTATTAAAGATTTAAAAGATGCATATTTCAAGCTATAGTAGAAGGACAAAGACTACTAAACAATATCAGAATACTGAGTGATGACAGGGAAGCTTGTTAAGACTCCGAAAAGTGTACTGAATCGTATCAAGTAATAATAAGTGGTAAGACCAAGTATCGTTTCTCTAGAGACTCATAGGCCTAGACTTTCGTGTGATTTGTTGATTATTTAAGACTTGAGAAAACGAAATTTAAGATTTATAATGCTAAAACAAAAATTAAACATGCACATGCAAAAGTTTATCAATTGGTAGTTGAATGATATGGATGAATTGTGTTGTTGGGATTTCCGACTTATCCTAATCCACTTTCATATATTTACGAATTTCTACTTTTTCATTAATGTTAATGTCACTTTTTAATTTACCTTAATCCCAATGTTTTGGTGAAGATGGACGCTTAGCGTTGACGCTTAAGCGTTTGACAGTGACTTCACTGAAGAAGCTAGCGCTCAACGGTGAGGTAGCGCTCAACGGTGGCTGCGTTTCTTCATTTGTGTACTTGTCCATCTCTTCCTGAATCCAACTCCTTCCTACTTCAGCTTCTTTCATTCAATTCATGTTAAATCCTACCAAAACAATGAAAACCAAGCATAATACCACTAAAACCACCTTTGACTCTCTTATTCTCTAACTTAAGCAAAATGCATGATTTCAAGATAGTTTCTAAGTCATAAAAGGTGTGTTTTGTATCAAATTTAAGTATAAAAATAATGGTTTTTGAACCATTACCAAAGCGATAAACTTGGCTAACTACACAAAGGAAAATAGCAAAGAGATTGAATAATATGAGCAACATGTTCCTAGTGAGACATAAGAAATTAAGTTTATTACCCTTGATGAAGAGCTAGAGGCAGGACACATAGAGGACATGGAGGAAGAGGTAAATGTGGGTGAGAAAGAGATCAATATGACTGAGGAAGAGGTTAAGATGCCTGAGGAAGAGGCAAATGTAAGTGATGACGAGGTTAACATGGTTGAGCAAGAGGTGAATGTGGGTAAGGAAGAGGTCAACATGGTTGAAGAAGAGCCTTATGTTGTTGAGGAAGAGGAAGACGGGAATGTACAACTGAATGGGGAAGAAGAAGGTTCAACTGAAGTGATGAATCGTTATTTTATCCTATTCACTTAGCTTTCCACACCGAATTTAATTAGTGAATTGTGCTTAATTGTCCAGTATTTCCTCAGTTTTGCTAATTGGGTTTAATTTGGTCAATAATTCATATTTTAATTAATTTGGATTATCTGAGTTTAATTATTCTCACTATTACTTTCAAGGCAATGTTTAGGATTATATTTTGGGACAAAAAAAGAGTTGTCACATCATTTGTTAAATTTCACCTATGCATTTTATATCAACTAGTGCAGCGAGGGGCTTTTACCGCGGTTATTTTTCACTATACGTCGCAGTTTACGAACCACGACATATTCAGCCACGGTAGTAAGTCAGAGACTTTAGGCCGCGGTAAAAAGGTTGGGGAATATACCGCGGTTGTATAAGGAACCGCTGCCTAAACCCTTTTTTTTTAAAAAAAAAAATTGTTGCAGTATATGTCGCGGTTAGAACTGCGGTAAAAGACCCAAGAATAGACCGCAGTTCTTGCACTAACCGCGGCCAAAGGTCCATAAAAAAAAAAAAAACAAACACTATATACCGCGGTTGTGGTAACAACCGCGACATATTCCCCTACAATGTTTTAAAATAGCAGGTCTGTTTTTGTGATATCCACTACCAGAAAAACGGACCTGCATATCAAATACACGTTCAAATTCATTTTCANCANAACAAACACATGTTGAAATGTATTTTAACATCAAATAAAGTACAAAGTCTAATAAAATACAATCTAATCAAATNCAATGTTTAAATCNANTAACTAAGATCTATTGTATAATCTAACTATATACTTCGCAGCAACGTTCCTCATGAATAATAGTGGCTTCTCAGGAACTGGTGTAGTAGTCTTGAATTTCTGCATAAGACAATTCATATTAATTAATGTATATGAATTCTAGATTTGGGAAAAAATTAAAATTTGTTAAAGTTAAATATTACCGTTTCCTAGCCTCTTGTGATGTGAGAACGAACAATATGGGTCATCCAATACATTACATAGTATTCGCACTCATACGTTTCCCCTGTTATTTAATTTTTTTGCATACGTGGCGTCAAAGATGATGGTTGACTGGGGTATTTGCCGCGGTTAAGGGGGGGAACCGCGACATATAAGTTCGATTTATCTACAAAACTGCCACCGCGCAACATTATGTTCCGGTTTCTAGTGAACCGTGGCATAATGTGCGCTGTATAAACCCAATTTTTTACTAGTGTTAATTTCTTTTGTAATTTCGTTTTTATTGTGTATTTTGGACCATAATTACATTTGGGCCATTTTGGGTCAAATTTTGTGAGGCCTATTTGAGGAGTAGCCTAGGTTTTACTACCCAAAGGGAGCAAAAACGAGATTGTTCTTCATTCTCGTTTTTACAACATTTGGATATTTTTTAGCTTCCCTTTTGGGGTTTTAGGTTTGCTTTCATATTCCTTTTGTTGTAGTGAATTAATTTTGTTTTAATTCCAATTTTGTCTTCGTTCTTGCTTCAATTTCATTTCTCACTTGCAATTGCTTTTTGTTCTCTACATTTACGTTTTTAATTTCGTTTGTATATGCATTTGCGTTTTCAATTTCATTTTGCATTCCATTTTAGTGTTTTGTATTCAAGTTCTATTTCGTTTTCCAGTGTTGTCTTCCAATTTCGTTTTGTGGTTACATTCCAATTTTGTTTTTGTCTTATTGATTCTGTACTTTCGTTCTAGAACTTTTTATAGTTCGCTTTACTGTTTCCATTCGGTTTTAATGGTAGCTTAATCTTCTTGGGTTGGTCATTAGTGACATTGCAATGTGTTCCTTGAGACTATTGAACCGTAATTGTGTTTCTGCTCTCTAATCTTGCTCATATGGAATCTGTTTTGTGCTTGCAATTGGGTATACACTTAGTTTCCTAATTGGTGTTTAATTTTCGCTTAGTTAATTAAACTGTGTGGTTCAGAATTGATTGAAGGTGTGCATTTTGTTTGCTTAATTCATTTTTATGAAAATATGATTAGTCTTCGCTTAGTTGGTTAACTCATGTTGGATTAAAGGTTAGACAAGTGGATAATTGTTGTTAATTTGTGATTGGAACAATAGAATTGAGCTAGTGACCAACCGTTTCTAATTAATGTTTGAATTCATGTTTTAATTGGTTAATTTTAGTTCACACATTCAGTCTAAATTCCTTCCCCCCTCAACCCACACTACGTATTTGACCTATTGACTGAACCAAATATTGGTCCTTGAGAGACAACCTACGAGTCACTTCTTGGTATATATTGCACTTTAATTGCTGCAAATTCCTCGTATATATGCATAATCAACAAGTTGTTAAACAAAGAGTTTCGAAAGGAACCACTGCAAACACAGCCGAGCAGTAAACAAAGAATTTCGAAAGGAACACTACCAACTCAATTGAGCGGTGAACAGTGAGTTCTCAAAGAACCACTACTGCTCGGCCTACGCAAACATAAATGTAAATAACAATGAGTTGGTGCATGCAGAGTTCGAAAAGGACCCATTTCCAATTCAACCGAGTGGTAAAAGGAAAAGTCCCCAAAAGAACCGCTACTTATCGATCCACACGAGTTCAATTAACGTATCGATGGAAGGCAAGTTCTTTCGTGAACCCCTGCCAATGGCAAGTGATGCGTCCTGAATGGACCATGTTGAATCAAGCGGTAAGGACAAATAAATACAACTTATAAGAAAGTCCCTTAAAAACAGAGAGATAAAACAAAAGCAAAAGCGTTATATTCCTAAAAGGAATTTGGGGTATACAAAAGGTGTAGATCGACCGATGAAGCAAACACTTCATAAAGCCCAGTGTTTGCCTTCCGACCTTCTCTAGCTTGGCGGTAAAGCCCTTATTCTTTATGCTTAGGTCGACCCTCTCAGTAAGCAATTCTTGGTGCTTTTCGAATAACTCGTTAATTTTTACCTTGAGCTTCTTGTACTTTTCAGCCTTCTGGTCACCCTTCAACTAGGTGATCCTAGCCTTCTCCAACGCCTCCTTGCGCTCCCGGCGGGCCTCGTCCAATTTAGTTTGCAGGTCAGTTTGATATTTTTCAAACCTTTCGTGGGCGACAATCATTTCTTTTATCCGAGGGCGAAGTCGAGACACTACCTTCTTCTCCTCGACCAACTCAGCTCGCACCTCCTCGGCACCCCTCTGGTCGGCAAATTCAGCCACGTACCAGTTCAGCATGGTCGCCTGACATGAAAGCTTCAAAGCAACGTTGGTTATGTCCTTTTCAGAAATTTTCTCGACCGTCGTGCGTTCGACCAATTTTGTATGAAAATTGGCCTTTTGGCCAATGTCAATCTCAGTCCCAAAATACCACCCGATAGCGGCCGAGGGGTACCACCTTCGTGTCGGATGGTCTTAGAAGAAGATTTTTCACCTTCTTTGTGAGATTTCTTCTTCTTTTCTTTCTCCGGCGGAAGGACGACAACAGCAGCCAACGAAGGCTTCTCAAGATCCACTAAGGGATCAAGTTGGGGGGTCTCAACCCTAGGTACCTTCTGGAGGGCGACCGAACTACTTTTCACAGGTACGACCACTTGACTTGAAGAGGCCGAATGAGGTCCTGGGCCTTGGACGACTCAACACCCGTCTTATTTTTGGCGGAGAGAAAAGACTTATTCTTAGGGGCAAGGGTGGACATGATTTCTGAAATGGAAACACAAATTTAGCCAAGTTAAAACAAAACCACAAACTAAAATAATAAAGGGAAGATAGTATACCGAACGCCTATTCGTTGAATTCCTCATGTCCAAGGCATTCAATGCGGCCACGAGCGGAGAGGCGGCAGGGCGAACTGTCGAGAACCTCTACTACTTCAACTTCAACTGGATTCATGGAACCGAGTCACCATGAGGCCACTTTACGAGGATTCCTCATCCAATAAAAAGGAAATAGATTGACGACAACCTTGTCGAGAAACTCCGGGCAGCCCGATTCCTTTATTATAACTTTAAAATATTTGGTTTTAAACCCCTTGAAAGAATTCAAAAAGGGTTTAAACAATCATTTCTTATCAACAGAGATGAGGGATACCCATCCTCGTTTGGCAATCGGACAGACATTGAAGTAATGGAGGAAGATGGGGTCAGGTTATCCCTAAAGCGGAACACATCACCATGAAGGCTTGCATACTCGCTCAACTGTTCAAATGCAATTAGGTTGGGGCGACATTCAACTCTCGAAGCACAACAACCTGAAAGTTGATAAAGGGGACCCAAACAAACATCTACGAAAAGAGATAAGTGTACATGAAGAAGTCATTGACACTTCCTCTTCTCCAATGATAAACTCGTTTGTTGCCTTTAGACACGTCAAACCAGATTAACTCAGCCTCTTCCACATTTCGCACAATACAGGACTTGTCGACCCACCACTCCAGGTCCCTCTTCAGGAGGAAACACGTCGTGTATAGCCCCACTTCATGAGATGGCTAGTTATAACCACATGTGACCAATAGATCCTTCTCAAGCTCTTCCCCCTCATCTCGAACATCCACCTTCACTCCTCCAAAATGGAGACCGATTGATGTACAAGAAATACCCTTATCACTATATATAATGGGCAAGAGACTGGTCGAGTTACTTTCCCACTCGTTTGTCTCAAAGTAAGAAGAAGACACAAAACTTGAAGACAAAGGCTGACCATCTCCATCAGCAAAACCCTTGCCACCTCTCTCCGATGACTCCTTAGACAAAAAAGTTGAACGGTGCTCATTATTTTTACCTTAAACAAAATGAAGAAATTTGGACGATAGGCAGAGCAAATAGTAAGAAATTGGTGAAAATGATAGGACACCCCCTTATTTATAGGAAAAATCGAGAAAAATCGCCAGTTTATCGGCACCGTCGATCTGAACAACGATCAACGGCCTGGATCACGCGACCTTCCCATTTCCGAGAAGCATGGGACACAATAACATGACACATGTTTTCCCGCCTCGAGCATTCATTTAAAATGCACCAAAAGAACCTTTTACCAAACAATGGAAGAAAGCAGTCACCCTCAACCATCAATACCAAAGGCTATCCGGCCAAATATGGATGGTGGCTGAATGGTCAGTCTCGGCAACCAGGAACTTGTTAAGAAACATTGCAAATCAAGGATAAGAGTAAGTATCAATTAGTGTATAATGGACTGAGATTGGACCTTGATTAAGATTCCACTGATCTTAGGCCCATCTCAAAAATTATAAATAGAGGTCAAAGGTAAGAGGTAGGTAATCACATTTATTGTGAATTTAGGACTTTGCTCTAACTCCCATCCAAATTAAGTACTAACTTAAGCATTGGAGTACCTTTGACAAGTACCCACCGATCGATTAGGAGCGTAGACGAAGGAGAACTTGGACTAAGACGAATACAGTTACCCATACGGCTAAGGAGTAAAAGTATGAAGGTGTGTTCTGTGAAATTACTCGATCCTACACCCAAAACAAAAATATTTGAATAGAAATCAAGCACAATTCAATCTTGGCCATGCGACATTTCTGACAATGACGACCTCACTAGTGATCTCTTATACAAATGCCTAATCATAATATGCACTTATACCTTATCATTTTAAGTAGGGGTAGGCAAACTGCACTGTAATGCATTGTACTATAGAAGTTTATAGTTAACTATAAACTAGTTCAGAAAAACTGCACTGCATTAAAAAAATAGTTCAAAGTAAATGAACTGAACTATTTTTTAGTTCAGAGTAACTGAACTAAAAACTCCAATTAAAATTCACATCAATTCTTCTCCCTTGCAACTTCTGCTGGTTCATCTGCACTATTTGCACAATTAACTCTTTGATTATAGTTGAACGTTTAAAAGGTTTGCCATGCTCCAGCACATTGATGCAAATTTTAACCAAGCATCAAAAAAATTGAAACAGCTGCTATGCAATGCAGAAGCAGGTAGTAATGCTAAAAATTTTGGAAAGTGAATCAAATGTCAACCACAAAATTTATCCGTCTATATGCATGCATTGTTAACTGGCATAAACTGTAACTCTGCTCTTGCAAGTAAGAAGTAATCAATTCTACCATAATCTCAACAAGAAAAATATAAATCAATCTTTTCTGGAATATCCCAGTAATAAGCTACCACAGTTCTACCACGAAATTTTAGAATTGAACATACTCAAGTTGAAATATAAACAGAGAACCCTTTTAATATAACAAACTCAAGAATTCCTCATGAACCAACTTGAGAACACATTCAATAACATGTTTTTAAAAATATGTTACAGTAAGTTGAATTTAGTATGATAGGTTTTCAAAAATATGTCTCAATAAACTTATTATGACTCTAACTCGAATATTTGTGATAATATTGCAGTGTCCCAAAAATTCTGGTTTACAATAATGGTCACACATAAGTAGTGGTCACATAAGTTTGTGAATGGTGGTCACTTCAAATATCATAAAAATATTTTGCACTATCATTTTCATATTTCTAAAGCTTCGTTATATCACAATATCATTTTCATATTGCTAAATATCCTTCACTTTTTTCTTGGTCAGGTTCCTTCACTTTGGATTTATTGTTTCAGCGATCAAGTAATCTAAAGTTACTGGTTTCCAAATAGTGTTATGAAATATTATTCTTACATGAGCTCCTAGAGGTACAATTCCCCAATATCCCAACAGTGTTCAAGAAGCTCTTTCTTTTTCTCATTTTGGCTCATTGAGGTTTTCGATTTTATTATTCTGATGTATCATATCCTTTTAATAAGAAATTTTAAAACAGTTTGTGACCGGAAGAAAATTGAAAATTGTGCGTTGCAATCTACAAAGTTTTAGTTCATATGATCTTTCATACATATCTTACGCTGGAACATAGAAGGGGATGGACTTCGTTAATTTTACATTAGCACAAACACACTGTTATAAAAGGGAGAGAGAATGTTCCTTAGAGAATAAAAGTAATGGGATACAAACAGAAACAATAACAATTAAAATTACATTCATAACTCAAATCACACTTTCAGACTTTTTCTTCTTCTTAATCACATCATCATTACTATCAAATGTAGTGTTACATTGTAAAGTTAAAATGACACGTATATTTACTAATTACCATTAAATGTTTCTCTTATTCTCCTTTCCATGAGCTCTCAGCAATGTTCTACTTAATTGGCATTTCATCCTAAAGATAAAATGGCAGCAGAGGTTCTCTTTAAGCATATAGAAACTGGCAGCGAGTTTCTTTAAGCCCATTGAGACTTTCTTCAGATCAGCCAGAGCTCCAAACCAACCGACAAGCCTCAAAAATCTTGTCATTGTTGGTCGTTCCTACAAACAAAGCCAGCATAATCTTAGGTTCCGCATGTTTTATGACAACAATCATCATTTATACAAATCGTGTTTTAAAAAACAAACTGTAAAATAGTATTCAATATATGTATCACAAAAAACAGCAATTTTCTTCAAACGAAATGTTTTTTAGTTTAATAACCAAATATAAAGTAATGAACAAAAAGTGAAAAAGATATATGTAAGCTATGAATCTTATTAATCTAAAGACTATATAATACCTTTGGTACTTCCTTAATTTGATTTTATCACTCTCAGAAAGAAGTATATGTTTCCGTTTTCATCGTCTTCATCATTATTGGGTTTGTCACTGATGAAATTTCGATTACTTGGTTGAGAAAACTCTACGAATATCCACTTTATATAGATGCAGAAGAGGAGATGAGCGGTTCAGTGAGAAGATTAACATTCATTAATGTGTTTGTAGTTTTCCTTTTGAACTCATTATATAAATAAATTTAAAATAAAAATAAAATTAATTGATACGTATATTTAACTGTTAAATAGTGTATTTATGTAATATATTAATGTATGCATTGTATTATTTAAGTGGTATCATTAAATATATTGCACGAAATCAATAGATGTATTAATATCTTAACATGTAACGTCAATATCCATAATTACGCATTCAATTACTTGCGTAATATATTAATATATGCATTAATTTAATTTATTATATGCAATTAATATAGTAAAACTATTCTGATAACCAAAGAAAAAAAATGTATTTTTTTTATGCGGGTCAGATTTAAGGCAGGTTCATTTTAATCTGACTTATGCGGGTTGAATTCGTAGTCGGTCGAGTTGGCTCATCGATCCACCCACCTAATTTTATTCTATTAAAATTTAATTTTAATTTTATAAAAAAATATTTATTATTTTTTTCTTTGCTTGAAAAAATTATTTAAGTTCCCTATTTTCAAAATTAATTAACACATCGAAGTGAAATTTGTTTAGATTTGAGTTTTAAAAAAATTGTAACTTTTTTTTTATTTAAAAAAAATTTAATTAAGTAGGCCAGTGAGCCAAACGGTTTATCCACCAACCCGTGGTGGGTCAGGTCAGGTTTGAATTTTTCTGGCTCGCTAATAAATGAGTCGGGTTGGGTTGACTTACTAAGTGACCAACCTGTGGTGGACTAGGCCGGGTCAGGCCGGATTACTCATTTTGACAGCTCTACTGATAACATTCCAAAATACTCTTTTGGTTCTATATTGTAAAAATATCGTATATATTTAAATATTGTAAAAATATTGTATATATAGGATATTTATATGATATTTCTGTGTAAGGGTTTGATTTGCAGAGGGGAACTTAGGTTTTGATTTGTAGAGAGAAACTTTTGGAAAGATAACACTAAGAAAGACTCTATTGCTAAATAAAGGTTGTGCTTTTTGAATAATTAATTTAATTAATTTGATTTTAATAAAAAAACAGGATTTGAATAATGAATTTAATTAATTTGATTTAATTAAAAAAAACAGATGGGTTGGTGAGCCAACCCGACCCACCACAGATTGAACCCGTGTGAGCATTTTTTTCCAACCCAACCCAGGTCAAACTCGTGGTGAGTCGGATTGGCTCACAGGTTTCAACCCATTTTGACGGCACTAGTGAAGAATTTGATTAATAGAGTTGTGAAAGAAAATTTAAATATAAAAACAATGATAGAAAAACAATATTATCATAAACCGATTATCATAGTTTTCAAAATATAATTTTGAGGACAAGCGATTGATTTTTGAATGAGATAACATCTTTCTTGCGGATTGCATTATCTTTTCTTAATTTGTTCGAAACTAATGATATATTTGTTAGGTTTGGAAAATGAAATTGAGAAAACAAGAGTTAAAGGTTGAATTTGGACCACTTTATACTAAAAACGTTCATAAGACCAAAAAATTTTATTGAAAAAATCAGCTTATAGGTTTTGCTTAAACATGAAATAAATATTATTATTATTATTATTATATATATATATATATATATATATATATATAATATTATATCTTTGATTTAGATCATCTTATCTCAACATATTTGATCTGAATAGGCTAGTGTCGACCTTTAGCCAAATTAGTCTTGGTCGCTCTTCAGCATGAGATGACCCAACTCAACCTTCAATCTAACCTGATCTTTCTTGAACTTCAAGTCAGATTGACATAAGTTAACCTTAAGCCTAAGTTGGGCTAACCAATCTCAACTTTGGGTCTACGCTGACTTGTCTTGACTGTCATCTAATTCAACCCTTCTCATCCTATGACTAAAGGTGGGGCCGAATTTGCTTTGGAGTTGACTTGGTCAAATTTTGCTTAAGGTTGATTCGGCCAAATTTTGGTCGAAGCCATCTCAGTTTAAATTTGGTCAAGGCTAACTTGACTGAATTAATCCAAATATAGGTCATGCCAACTCGACCGAATTAGGCTCGAGTCGACCTTTCTCAATCTTAAACTTGGTTTGACCCGTCTTGATTTTTTCCAAGTCACAACCTTTGGTTGAAGTCACCTCATCTCCACCTTTAATCTGAGAGAGGACATTTGAAATTTTAATCTAAAACGGCCTTTTTCGACCTTTGGCCTAGCTCAGCATGTCTAAACCTACGACTCAAGACGATCCAACTTTATATATGATCAGGATGATGGTATATTTTTAAGAGTTAATTAAAGTCTTATAATAAGGTCAAGCCTACCTTAACCATGACCCTAATCCACGTGAGACAAGACTTTGAGGCCCAGTGATTTTTTTTCCTATCTCAATTAGGGGCTCTCTAAAAGAGAATTTATTCGAAATTGGTTTAGGATTGACCCATAAACCATGGTTGAAATTGACAACTATAAAGGGTGAAGATGTGTTTCAGTCTATTTTTTCTATTTTTTTTATTGACAAATAATATATAGATTTATAATAACCATGGATCAAGTTGAGAACTATAAAGGGTGAGGATGTGTTTCGGTCTATTTTTTTCTAATTTTTTATTAACAAATAATATATAGATTTATAATAAAGTAATTAGGACTTTTTCCATTTTATATGTATATATAGAAAAAATTTATTGAGGTGTCAAAAGTTTTGTTTGTAAGTGTATGTAAATTTGAAGAGGTGAAAGATATGATATTTAATAAAATTAAAAAATTATTTTATTTATATACTCTACTTTTTATTATGTAAAAACAAATTGGGAGGGCCAAAACTCCTTATTCAACCATGACACAAGACCATACGATACAAGTCAAAACAAACTTATTTGATGCCCTTCAATAAGAAACTTGTTTAAAACAATCTAAAGTTTGAAAGGATCAAAGCATACAACAATGTATTATTTTTTGTGTCTGCAATTCCATTCTCTTATATTTCTGCTCTTAGTTTTCTTTGTCTCTATCATATCAATTATATGTCCTCTTTGTGGCCTCCTCTTAAGATTCCTTCTTCCCCATTGGTTACTTCTTTGTTCTTTCTGCATTTTCTCCATGGATGTTATGCTTTGAGCGATGTTCTCGGCTTTAGTTTGCCTTTGATTGTTTCCTTTGTATATATAAATTGGAAAAGAGTTACTTGACGCTTTTTAACTACCATTTGACAATTTTTATAAAAGTAACATCTAAGGTAGGTAACAAAAGTTATGATAATTTAAAGATTTTTACCTCCAAATCTTAATAATTATGAACCTGTGAAAATTATACAATTGACACTACAAAAAAAGCTTATTTAGAGGGTTTTTTTTTTTTTTTTTTTCGATTTGCGGGGGTTTTTATTCTTCGCTAAATGAACTCCGGGGCAGTTTGAGTCGCCACAAACTATCTGCGAAGGTTTTTTCGCCCCCTGGTATCACATTCAATTTGCGGAGGTTTTTCTGCGGAGGGTAAAAACCTCCTCTATTACTGACTATTATTTTGAAGGGGTTTTTAACCTCCTTTATATTTTTGTCATTTTTTTGTTTGATAATTATTAAAATATATAATATTGTTTTTGTTTGATGATTATTAAAATATATAATAACTATCTATTTCCATTAGCTTTTTTTATCAATTTCAAAATTAAATAAATTTAATTTTTTTTTAAATTATTATTAAATACCAAACGAATATGATTCCTTTGAATAAAAAATGATACCATACAACAAAAGCCCCTGAATAGAAATAAATTTAAAAAAATAAATTGAGAAACAATTGTATAGTCACATCAAGATAGACTAAAAGTCAATGTAATCTCATTACAGAAGTAGTTACAAAGAAAGAAATGTTACTCAATTCATAATAAACTAAGTATAGTTTTATCCTAAAACAATATCATAAACTTCCTAAATGTTACTTCCATCAGATGATTGTCTTGTACCCAAAGGAGAATCTGGCTCATTTGCATCACGAGCTTGCTGAAAAAATATAAAAAAAATTAATAAAATAAACTCAATTACATGTACTCACATTTTGTAAATAATATATAAAAAAATAATCAAATAGAATTCAGTTTTAAAAGTCATTATTCAAATTTTCCTTGGCTACTACAGTTACTACTTTACACCATATATAAAATGCAATGGACCAATACTTCTCACACTATGCATATAAATCTTACTGCAACAATCAATAAAGCAAACTACAACACAGACACATACAACAACTACGACACAGACAGATACCAAAAGCCAAAGCACTAACGAAATTCCATTTTTGTTGGACATTATTGCATTACTTTATGGCTTGCGTATTCCAATGTGTTTCAGAAAAATAACATAAATTTTACTTTCATCTACCTAAGGCAAAAGAAGGAAAGCAAATAAGCAAGATCGATTCCAGTTAGGGAAATATCACTCTATGAAGAAAAAACAACTAGCTTCCATCTAATGATGTTTTTCTGATGATCAAAATCAATCATTGAAGAATTAGGTTCTGTATATAGAAGTACTGCTAGTTATTAACACAAGAAGTTATGTATACCGTTCAACTCTTTGTTCATGTGGAGAGGGTGAAATCATCATAAGTAGAGAACAAAAATATAGAAAGAACAACTAATCCAACTAATCCTTTTGAAAGTAAAAGAATAGATAACTACATTTCATCTNANTCATGTAACCAAACACACATCGATCCAAGCATACCATAAAACAAATAGGCACTGCATACTAATGAATACAAACATGATATATAACAAATAGGCACTAAACTATAATTGTACAATTCAATAATATCAAGTCAAAGGGGAAAAAAAAGAATAATTGAATTAGATAGATTGAATTTGTTAAAACTGTCAATTCAATAACAAATTGTGTGGAAAATGATTCAATAAAATGCAACAGTCATTGCATGAGATTAATATCCTAATTATCAGTTCCCCAAGAAGTCTCCACGGTCCCCTCACTTCCCCTCAAAAAAAGCAAACAAAACCACCGAGTATTAAGAAACTTTCTCTAACATTTGTATTCAACAGCAAAAGGATTTCATTGAACTTATCACATCTGTTAAACTCATTTCCTAAACTCAATTGCATGTGCTCATAGTAATTACAGTATATCAAGCATATTACTTATACTTATTTAGTATCTTACTTGTGGTTGAGGATCAAAGAAGGTAGCCAATTCATCAGGAATCTTTCCTTCCTTCATTATCATATATGCTTTCAGCGCACCTTCTAAATTCATGTACTTCTGTTCCCATTGATTAGTAGATGTTGATGATGTGGCAGTACTAGATGAACCAATGCTTAAATATGAAAGTCGCATTCTTGTATTTCTGAATGAGTTAGTAGGAGCTGCTCCCAAACCCATGCATCGCAGTCTCCCAGAATGCTCTGGGCCTAACACTCTCCCAACAACATCATGAGGGGAAACCTGTGATTCATCAGTAGTGCTTTGACTCAAACCCACTTCAATTTGTTCCTGTAGGCATATAACAAGTTGTGGTTAAAGATCTAAATATTGAAGCATAATGTTTGAAAATATCATATTATAGTAAAACTTACCGCTATAGCCTTTGCCGCCTCAATGTACCACAATGTTTGAAACAATCTAGATGTACCACAATGTTTGCATGTTTGCAAATCTTTTTCATCATCTCTTAAATATAACATACAATGATTCGGACATGCATCTATTTTGGTATAGTTAAGACCAAGTTTGTTGATGATTTTCTTAGCCTCATAAAAGAAAGAGGCAACTTTGCTTCACCAAAAGCATCTCTTAGCAAATCTAGGATCATAGTCATTGCCTTGTCACTTAATTCACACAAAACCTTGATATGATATAATTTGATTACAAATTCTAATTTTGTGTACTTGCTCCCGTCACACAATATTTGATTTCCGTCATTGAGAAACTCATTAAATTCATTATGATTCTCCCTTGGCCTTTCATTACTAACATCATCTTCACCCAATGGTTGTGATCTGCCTATATTAGTACCTTCTTGCCTATAATGTCCAAATGCTTCATTTATCATTGTTTCCATTGGATTTTCAAAATGAAATGTCTCTTGTGACTCATCTTCATTTCTAGAAATATCTTGTCTTTGCCTNTCACCATGAAGATTCCAAATAACATAATTTATGGGAAATTGTTTTAAAATCAAGTGCTCTTCAACTATGCCTCTAGTTTGCCATTTCACAAACCCACATTTGGAGCATGAACATCGAATTGTGTCTCGAGAATCTCCATTCTCAAAAGCAAAATCTAAGAATTTTTCTAAACCAATTGAGTATTCAAGTGTATTTCGAGGCTTAGTTATCCAAGACTTATCCATTCAAAAATATTCCTAAACAAAATTAAATACACTAACACATAAGAAAGAATACAATATTCATGGAAAATAAAAACAAATAATAAATTAAAAAAATTAAACACTTGTTTCTACTAACCTTGATAACTGTGAGATTGCAATACTTAAAAAGAGAAACCTACAACATCAATTAAGTAGTGTTTTGTTATGGCAATTTCATTCCGAAATATAACAAAAAATACACAATCATATAATAAAAAATACAAAAAGTAAAAGTTGTTAGTACCGGTCCTCTTTATCATAATATAGAAAATGCTTTCTCCATGTAAGGTAAAATTATATACATAAAACGTAGTTGTGAATTGTGAAAAGTATAAGAACTATATACACTAGCATAAATATATTCATTTTTTTTAAATATTTCATTTATTCATTTTAATTAACAACTTTGCATAATAGAAAATTGTTTTTCCAACACAAACTGTTATTGCATTCAATCCACATTATCATCCTAACAGATGCAATCCAATTTATCTTTCGAAGGTGCAATCCGCTTTATCTTTCGAATCACATAACAGCAGGATTCAATTTATTCAATGCTAATTAAATGTGATTAAAGCACATAAGAAAAACCAATTCAAGAAACATAACAATGTAAATTCTTGAATTGCTTTCAATCCATAGATCCAGGCTACAAGTGAAAAAACTTTTCAATTTACAATTGTTTCTCTTTCGTGCTAGCATATATACACTAGCACTAATTAAATAATTAATTAACTTACACAAGTATTGAAACAGTGAAATTAATAATGAGAGTGGTATGCCTATCTTTCCTTCCAATAACATGATGACGCAGAGAACATATTATTTCAAATATTATTTCAAGGTTCAAAACTCGTACAGAGCGGTCAGAATTAGAATTGAACACAAAAAGCCTTACCCAATTGAACAGACAGAGCAGACGAGTGTGAGAGATGGTGCCCCGATTTTATAGATAGATAAATGGACTGGAAAACCTTAATTTCGTGCTAGACATCGCGATAGTTCTTAAAGCTATTTACAAAATAAGTAATATATACACGCACACACACAATAAAACACATACATCACTCAATAAAATGCATAAACTTGATGAATTAGAAACTTTCAAGTCAATATTCATTTGAACGTACAAAAACTGAAAGGAAAACCAAATGTGTTGGTCCATGTGGAACTGAAGTCGAATTCCTTAACCAACAACTCAATTTACTCGTTGATGAAAATCATGATTGAGATTGAGAAGAAGATATCCCATTAAAGCGCTGCACCAAATAAAAGCACAAAGGATTGTAGAACGATGTACCTCTCGACCGTGACGTTATGAGCTCTGTTGTCTGTCGGTTTGCAGAATCACCGTTGCAGCTCTGTCCGCCGACTATGAAAGAAAAAGAAAAACACTGGACAATCTAAAGGAGAAATGAAAGAAGAGGGAGAGAGCGGATGGAATGAAGGGAGAAACTAGGGTTCAGGTGGTGAAATGAAGAGAGAAATTGTCAAAAGATTTTTAGAAGAAAATTAACTTTTAGAAAAATAATGGGTTTAGGCAGATATGAGTTTTAGATTTGGAGGGAATAAAATTTTAGAATTCCTAAAATGAAACTTATTCTAAAACTTTTAGAGGGAAAAATGTAAAAGAATTAGAAAATGATGAATAAAAATATTTTTTTATTTGAAGAGGTTATAAACCTCTCTTGAAAGGAATTAAAACCCCCCACAAGTATTGTCAGTTAGATGATTTAAATTAAACATCTTAAAGTATGTTAATTTGAGGGGGTTTTTTATAACCTCCCCAAAATAACTCCCTCTAAATAAAGTTTTTTTTTGTAGTTAGTATAACATAATAAAGTGACCACAAAAATATCTGTGTTAAAAATAATTTCAATGAGTATAAATAGTACGTAATATAAACAATGAGTGACAACTACGTTATAATTCGTCAAATCTGATGGGGTATTGTTCGGAGATCAAATTAATATATATATTACATTCATAATTGAAATCACACTTTCACACTTTTTCTTCTTACATAATATGAAATGTAGCATTACGTTGCGAGGTTAAGAACACATATGTATTTACAAACCATGAATAAATGTTTCTCTTATTCTCCTACATTAGCCCCTCTAGGCTGTGTCTTCTCTTTATTAGACTTGTCAAGTTAATTCATTTAATAGAATTTGATCCTAACTCATGTGATTGAAGTCGAAAAAAACCTATCAACTCAAAAAATAATCTTTCATTAATAAAATTTATAGGATTAAATATTTCCAAAACTCTGAGTCATTCATGAGTCTTTCTTTTTTGTATAGAAACAGAAAAAAAAAAAGAAAAAAAAAACAACAAACATAAATAAAAACAGATCAAAGATTATTGAATTTCTATTTTGCCTACCAAAATCAAATCAGATGATTGAACTTCTAATTTACCTATCTAGTCAAATTAGATAGTCCAGATTATTAACTACAATTTTTAACCTAAACATCACTCCAGTTCAATGTATTTATAGAATTCTACTCAAATAAGGGGTAATACAGATTGGGATGGTGGTTGTTTCTAAAGTTGTTTGGATGATATGAAATATGAGAAATCATGCTAGATTTCAAAAGGCTATCTTTTCTTTTTTTGTCAATTGATATATTTTTGGTGTGAGACCGGCTTGTATGT